>NW_008664123.1:12228-31750 GCF_000695815.1 Acanthisitta chloris | reverse complement strand
CTGAGACAGTCTATTACTGTTGTTTAAAATGCATCCATTCCCAATTAAAAAGTCAAGTCTTAATTGTCCCTTTCATCTAATCCACATGCAAAACAAAACCTCATCAAAATAACCATGCTGACAGGCAAAAGAAAATGTATCTAAATGTGTGTTTCCAGGCCAGAATGTTAGAGTTGGCCTCTTTGCTGAAGCAAGACATCTCCTGTTTGCATTTCCCTGATGTGATGGAAAGCACCCTAAGAGCACAGTCCAGAGCTGACCAGGGCTCTGCGAGGACACACACTGTGCTCTGGGCCTCACTGAGCAGGAGGTGCTGGACTGAGGGTGAGGCACAGGCTGTCAGCCCTTCACAACAAGGACATGTGGAGTTCAACCAGAAGTCTCAGGTTGTGAACCTCTGCAAAGCAGATGGTGTTTGCAAACACCCAAGGTCCATGTGGAGCCTCTACAGCTCTAGAGGGTTCCTGTTGTGATGGAGAGAGGACACTTCACATTATTAATGGAACACAGTTTAGAGTCTCTTGGTGCTGCCTCTTTGCAGTTCCAAGAGAACTTCTGTACCTGTCTACCTGTGCTCACCATGTTGCCCAAAGATGCCAGGTATTTTCTCTTGAAGCTTTTGCAAATAGCATCTAAAAACATCTGCAGAGCCTCTTTCAGTGGCTCCTGCACCTCCAGGCCTGTCCATGAGGGTTTGCAAGGTGTCCATGAGGGTTTGCAAGGTAGCCACGAGCAGAGTTTCATTGAGGTATAGGTAGAATCATCAGCAGATTCAGAGCTCTTGTTCCTGTGTCCCCTAACAAGAGCGAGATGATTCGACTGAAACGGAAAAGCAGCTGCACATGGTGTCTGCTCAGTGTGTCAGCTCTGAGCTCTGGAGCCACCAGGTATCCCTGATGGAAAAAACCAGCAATTTTATAAGGCCAGACTGTCCTGTTGTTGTGGGGAATGTGTGTAGCATAAAACCTTCCCTGGGGTTTGCCTGTCAGAGGCGAGAGGCAGTTTGTTTGGAAGGGCCGTGCCAGGGCCACGTGGGGCTGGTGCCATGGGGCAGGGACGGGGCTGCAAGGAAGGGCCAAGCTGCAGGGAGTGTTTGCTGAGCTCATTTCTGCTGTTTTGCAGGGATCATTCACCAGATGAAAGGTGACTACGACACTGCTCTGCGGCTGCACAAGACCCACCTGTCCATAGCGCAGGAGCTGAGCGACTACGCGGCGCAGGGCAGAGCCTACGGCAACATGGGCAACGCTTACAACGCCCTGGGCATGTTCGACCAGGCTGTCAAGTACCATCGGCAGGAGCTGCAGATCTCCATGGAGGTTAACGACCGTGCGTCTCAGGCATCCACTCACGGCAACCTGGCGGTTGCCTATCAAGCTCTGGGGGCCCATGACCGTGCTCTGCAGCACTACCAAAACCACCTGAACATTGCGCGGGAGCTGCGGGACATCCAGAGCGAGGCACGGGCCCTCAGCAACCTGGGCAACTTCCACTGCTCGCGCGGCGAGTACGTGCAGGCAGCCCCGTACTACGAGCAGTACCTGCGCCTGTCCCCGGAGCTGCAGGACATGGAAGGGGAGGGGAAGGTTTGCCACAACCTTGGCTATGCCCATTACTGCCTGGGGAACTACGAGGAAGCTGTTAAGTACTATGAGCAGGATCTTGCTTTGGCAAAGGATCTTCATGACAAGCTGAGCCAAGCCAAAGCCTATTGCAACCTGGGCCTGGCCTTCAAAGCCTTGATGGACTTCAGCAAAGCAGAGGAGTGTCAAAAGTACCTGTTGTCCCTGGCACAGTCTCTGAACAATTCCCAGGCCAAATTCCGAGCTCTGGGGAACTTGGGGGATATTTTTGTCTGTAAAAAAGACGTACTTGGTGCAATAAAATTTTACGAGCAGCAGTTGAGCTTAGCCCATCATGTTAAAGACAGGAGACTGGAAGCCACTGCCTATGCAGCCTTGGGCTCTGCATACAGGATGGTACAGAAGTGTGACAAGGCTTTAGGTTACCACACGCAGGAGCTGGAGGTGTACCAGGAGCTGGGGGATATGCCGGGTGAGTGCAGAGCACATGGGCACCTTGCAGCCGTGTACATGTCACTTGGGAAGTACACCATGGCCTTCAAGTGCTACGAGGAACAGCTGGAGCTGGGACAGAAGCTGAAGGATCCCAGCATCGAAGCCCAAGTGTATGGTAACATGGGCATTACCAAGATGAACATGAATGTCATGGAGGAAGCAATTGGCTACTTTGAACAGCAGCTGGCCATGCTGCAGCAGCTCAGCGGGAACGAGTCCGTGTTAGACCGGGGCCGAGCCTATGGGAACCTGGGAGATTGTTACGAGGCTCTGGGAGATTTTGAGGAGGCTATAAAGTATTATGAACAGTACCTGTCTGTGGCTCAAAGCTTGAACCGTATGCAAGATCAGGCAAAGGCCTACCGAGGCTTGGGCAGTGGGCACAGGTAAGGAGCTGCATGTGGTTCTAATGCCAGTGAAGTGCAAGTACAGATGGATGTGGTGTGTTACTGATGGAGTGTGTTTGGTGGCCATTGCACACGTGCACGGGACTTAGAGAGTCCTCTGGGTGCTGAGGACTGTGCTGCCAGCTCAGATAATGAAGCTGATGTTGCTCTGCCCTGAGAGGAGAAGTTCATGGGGCAGTAGGAGGAGAAAGTTGATTTGAAGGTGCTGGGGATGTCTCCTGGGGGGGAGCATTTGTCTCTGTCTGAAAGGTTTGAGCTGTCCTCTGGGGGAAATGACAAAACATCTCTCAAGGAAATACTGGCAAAACAAGTGCTGCCGTTTTCTTCCCACCTAGGGCTATGGGAAGTTTGCAGCAGGCTCTGGTGTGCTTTGAGAAGAGGCTCGTAGTGGCACATGAGCTGGGGGAGGCATTTAACAAAGCCCAGGCCTACGGGGAGCTGGGCAGCCTGCACAGCCAGCTGGGGAACTACGAGCAAGCCATCTCCTGCCTGGAGCGGCAGCTGAACATCGCTCGGGAGATGAAGGACCGAGCCCTGGAGAGCGACGCTGCCTGTGGCCTTGGCGGGGTCTACCAGCAGATGGGCGAGTACGAGACAGCCCTGCAGTACCACCAGCTGGACCTGCAGATTGCTGAGGAGACCAACAACCCTGCGGGCCAGGGCCGTGCCTACGGCAACCTGGGCCTGACCTACGAGTCCTTGGGCACCTACGAGCGGGCAGTGGTTTACCAGGAGCAGCACCTCAGCATTGCAGCACAAATGAACGACCTTGTAGCCAAAACAGTGTCTTACAGCAGCCTGGGGAGGACTCATCACGCTTTACAGAACTACTCTCAGGCTGTGATGTACCTGCAGGAAGGTAAGAGTTACATGACAGAGCACACAGCGGTAGGGCTGAAGGGGTGGAAGGGAGACCTGAAGAGGTGGAGAGGTGAGGTACTGTGAGTGTGGCGCTAAGAGGATGTGTTTGACAGTGGCCTTTGATGCAGAAGCTCTTGCAGACATCCACAGTTACTGCTAAGCCTCCACGTGAGTAGCTCTCTCCAGGAGGCTGTTATGGTCAGCACACCATCTCAGGTGGAGTCCTCCTGGTGTCCTGTAGACAAAGTGTGTTCTGTGCCTTCCTGGAGGCATCTCAGCTGCCTCAGAGCATGAATCCAGACTGTACCTGGCAAAGTCTCTTCGTAAAGCTTGTTTGTGTCTGAGCTTAGAAGGTGTAAACCTTCCCTATAAACAGCATTGCTTGCCAGGAACTGGCTCTGGGAAAATCACAGGGGTTATGACGGATCTCTCTGATCCTGAGAGGTCTCAAACTGATGTATGCCTTGCTGGTAGCCACCTGACTTTTCCTTCCATGTTCACTTGGGATTGAGACCAGGTGGGTGAGTGTCCTCTAAACTGTGAATGAAAAGAAGTGATGTTGGATGTGGAGGTGAGGGAGGTTCAGCCTGAGGTGTCCAGAAGCCTCTGCTGCTGCTGAGTGCCAGGTCAGTGCTGGGAGCTGTGCTGCTGCAAGGGGCTCCAGCACACAGGGAGCAGCTGATCAAGGTGTGGGGTCTGATGGAGCAGATGAGCAGTGTAGCTGGAGTGCATGAAGCTGAAATCTGAAGGATTAATGACATCAGTTAGTCTGTTTTTCCTGAAACTGACCTTGGCAGGATTCCAGTGTGCTGTTGGAAGGGGAGAAATGAAACACAGCTCCTTCTCCTGGTGTGCCACAGAAATCCTGCAAAGTCTGTGACTGCTAGGTGCTTCTGAGCTGTGTGGTGGCTGCCAGAGGACACCTGAGTGCCTCAGAGCTGTCCCTGTTGTCAGCAGGGCCCATGGAGGTGAGAGGTTTGGAGCGTGATGGAAGCAGGGAGAACACAGAAGGTGCTGCTGGAAGTGAAACGAGCTCCAGGTCGTTGAGGGCAGCACCCTGTCCTCTGCTCTGGCTCAGTGCATAAACCATGTGGAGTCTGCCAGAAGGCTGCGAGAGCTGATGGGAAACGAGGCAGTCATGTGTCAGGAGGTGTCTTTTCTGGCAGTGTTTGGCAGCTGAGTGGGATTTTGTTGGCCTCTGTGGCTTTTAGGGTTTAAAAGTTGAACTTCCTGATAGGAGCTCACAGAGTTTATCTCAGGGAACAGCACCTTACCCTTGCTTAGGGAGGTCTGGGCCCACAGAAATGTCTCTGTGGCTGTCTCGAGTCCTGCAGGACCGAGGCCACAGCCTGTCAGGCTGCCACAGCCACTTCTCCCCTCTGGCACTCTCTCACTCCAACTCCTTTTCAGGACTGAGGCTGGCAGAGCAGCTGGGACGCAGAGAAGATGAAGCCAAAATCCGTCACGGCCTTGGCCTCTCCCTCTGGGCAAGTGGGAACCTGGAGGAGTCCCAGCACCAGGTATACCATGGTCTGCCCTGTGCTGGGGACCTTGTGTCCTTCGAGCCCTTTGGGTCATTCCTGTCCTCAGGGAAGGAAACGTCTGGTGTGTCCTGGGGAGGGTCTGAGCCAGACCTCCCCTGCTTGAGGAGATGCTGGCCCTGGATCCTCCTGCTTTCCCAGCCAGTGCTTTGTGCTGTGTCTGTAAGGAAGTCACTGTGGCTGTTTTCCCTCCCAGCTGTACAGGGCCTCGGCACTGTTTGAAACCATCCGGCACGAGGTGCAGCTGAGCACAGATTACAAACTGTCACTCTTCGACCTGCAGACATCCTCCTATCAGGCCCTGCAGCGAGTGCTTGTCAGTCTGGGTAAGAGATGCCTTCAGATGCTGAGGCTGAACTCCAAGCTCATGCCAAGAGTTCAGCTGGAGTTGAGAGGAGGCCGTTCGGTCCTTCGCTCCTCAGCTGTCTGACACAGCACAGCATTTCTGTGGAAGGACAGCAGTATGGGGGTCTGGCTGTGGGTTTTGGGCACCTTCAGTTCTTCTTCCTTCCCTCCTCCATCTATTTGCCTTTCTGTGTCTCATTGCTCTGGACACTGTGTTATTGCCTGCAGCTGAGGTTGGTCTGCAGTGCTGTATTCCAGTGCTCTGTTGGGAAATCAGTGACCCTGTTTCCCTGGGTCTGAGCTGGGGTTGGGATAGCAGCTGTCCCTGTCCCTGCACACAGCTGTGGACCACAGCGGTGTCAGGTCTGAGAGATGGCTCTGTCTTTCCAGGTCACCATGATGAGGCATTGGCAGTGGCAGAGCGAGGACGAACGAGGGCATTTGCTGACCTGCTCGTGGAACGTCAGACTGGGCAGCAGGACTCAGATCCCTATTCTCCAGTGACCATCGACCAGGTCCTGGAGACTGTGAATGGCCAGAGGGGACTTGTTCTCTACTACTCACTGGCTGCAGGTTATCTGTACAGCTGGCTGCTGGCTCCTGGGGCAGGTGAGCTCCTACTTGGGCATGAGAGCCTGGGAACAGGCCTTACAAAGGGAGAGCTGTACCATTTGTAGCTAGGACCAGAGTGAATGTAGGAGGAAATCATATTTCCATCTAGTACCTTAGAGCTGAGTAGTCTGAAAATTACAGCATGGCCACAGCAATAATGACACAGAAGTGCTTATTCAGGGCTTTGATGTTCACCTGGAGATGGAAATGTTTCACGTGTTTAATATTTCCATTTTTCAACCTCCAATCTGTATATATTTCCCACGGGGCAGAGCAGAGCAGTAATGAGATTCCAAGTATGTTGGCTCTGTGAATCTTCTGTGCATAAGAATCCCTACTTTAATTACATTTCTGTGCTTTATCCTTCCAAAAGCTTTTGACTTTCATTCACTGAAGTCGATTGCAGAAAACAGAAGGGCATCCCCACTTCCTGATATGCCATTGAACCGCCTGATCCTCACATGAATGTGCAAACACTTATCACAGAGGAGCAAGGAGGATTAATTTGAAGAGGATTGCTTTTTGCAGACAGCTGTTGTTCATTATCTAATAAAGCGATGACTGGAAATTTTGACGAGTTCTTTCTGGATATAATTTAATAATTGCAGCCCTTCACCGTGACAAAGCTAAAGAGATAAAAAGCACTATTTAGATTGCATGAAAAATGCTTTGGGAAGGGAAGCAAACACACATGTCTGACTTAGATGGGGTGACAGTGTTTGGAAGAGATGCTTTTTTGGGGATATTTTGCAGTGTTGCATGCCTGAGTGTAGGATTGAGTTGTCCTGCTGTGCATCCAGTCACTAATTGGCTCTTCAGGTCTGTAGTTTGCACAGTAAAATGCCAGTAATTCTATAGTACTACTATCAAGCTGAACTTCTAAAATTACCTGGGTCAAGTGTAGGGTTTGCCACTAGGCTGCATGATCAGTTTCCTCCTCGCCCAAACTGTGTCTTGTAGAAAAAGAGTTGCAATCCTCAAGTCTGTGGGTTTGTGACTGCCTCCTTGCATGTTCTGTCAGGTGATGGGAAGGAGAGGGGCTGTGGTGCTTCAGAGGTTCTGCTCAAGAGGCTTTTCTGGGAGCTCATCAGTAGTGACTCCAGCCCAGCCAGGGTGACCTCTTCTTGTTCGCTGACAGACAGAGCAGCTTCAGGGACAGCCCAGGGTCATTGTCCCACTGGAGTGGAACCCTCAGAGCCTCTTGGCTGATGCTGTGTTTGCTGCTGTTGCTGCAGGAACAGTTGCTTTATTCTTTGTTCCTCTGCTCTTCCTAACTGGTTTAATTATTGATGCTGCCAAGGCATCCAAAGGAACCTTGTACTGTTGATCACAGGCTGCAAAATTAATTACATCAGGAAGGATACACCAGTCTGAGGGGAGGAAGGTTTTTTCTGCAGTAATAGTTGAATTCTTAACAAAACAGTGAGTGGCCTTTATCTGGTTTACCCATTGTGCAGTGCTATCTTTTAATAATTTACCCTGCTTTAATCCATCTTCTTTTTACAGAATGTATTTTCATGCATATGAGTGAAATGAGAAATCTGTGTGTGATGTGAGCAGGTTCTGCTGTAGTAATAACACTCTTGTTCAGCATTTGAGCCTTGTGTCAGTTAATGTGGTCAGAGACTGTTAATGGGTATTTTTCATGTGCATCTATTGAAATGTGAATTACTCTGGTAGAGGCTTGTGGGGAAGATCTGGTTTATAATTTATATCAGTGCTGCAATAACAAAGGCATTCTGAGCATCTCGTAAAAGCTCTGCTCTGCCTTTGTACCTTTGAGCCATCAGCTGCAAAGTACAAGCCCAGATTTTAAAAGCAAGGCTGGAAATGCTGGAGAAGCTCCATGAAGATCTGGCACAGAACACTTTGCCCCAGTTGGGTTGGCAGTGCCAAATGCCTGGGGCTGTGCTGTCTCCTTAGGCAGCTGCTGGCAGCACTGTTCCAGAAATAACCTCCTGGTTCTGGTGCCTTGCAGGAATTCTGAAGTTCCATGAGTATTACCTGGGTGACAGCCTGACAGAAAATGCTGGGGACTTCCATGAAGCCAACAGTGTGACCCTGCAGACGCTGACCAACTCTGCGCTGGAGCAGCACATCTGCAGCGTGCGGGAGGCCCTGGGAGTGGATTCCTACTACACCAGGTGAGTCAGGCTGAGGGTCTGACATCCCCCTGAGTTTGTCACAGTTTTGGGTGAGCTGCTTGGCTAAGAGGCAGAGTAGGGGCAAATTTTCACTGCAGCAAGGCAAAAAAGACTTTGTTTTTGTATCCGTGTCTATTTTCCTTCCAAGCAACTCTGTGTATGTGCAGAGAGGGTCTGGACCCATAGGTTTTGGTGGTGAATCCACAGACTGGGTGAGAAGGCAGGTGCTGTGTCTGTCTGCATATGGGCAGATTTCATCCTGCTTACAGTTTCCAGTGCAATTTATTCTCTTTCAATGGTTTGAAAAACTGCAAATACTGTAGGAATTCCAGCCCCCTCCCCCCCAATATGTTCCCTTGTGGCCATGGCTGAGTAAATAATTTAGAGTGGATTAATTTGTCTGATGAATGTCAGCAAAGAGGGAGGAATCTTACTGCAATCCATTACTCAGATAGGTCCCACAACTCTTTTCTCATTTTTTTATCCTATGGATTTATCACAAGTCAGGGCTTTTTTTGCTTATTTATACTCAATTTCATGATCTCTCGTGGTGTTTGGTTTGATTTATTGATTAGATGAGTACAAAAATAGTTTCTATGCTGACATTTCCAAGTGGTTTTTCTCTCAATGCTCCTCCCTGAAGAGCAGAGTTGGGGGTGTCCCTGTCCTCGTGTGTCCCTTGGGAATGACATGCACAGGCCAAGGGATGTGGCAGCAGTTCACCTCATTTATAAGTGAACCCTTGGCTCAGGTGGGTTAGTAACACACTGCTGTGTGCAGGCCTAGTTCACTACAGCTGCAAAGGGAGCATAAATGCATGTGTGGCTGATTTCTGACCCAGCCCCCAGACCTGGAGGAGTGGAGGCATTGGCTCTTGGAGGTTATACCATGTTTTAGTCTTCTTTTAAACTGTTCTGTGTTTTTCTGCAGCACTGAGATTTATGAGAGAAGCAGTTCTGTGGTTTAGAGATGACATCCATCTCCACATGTTGGTTGTTGAGTCTTACCTGGCAGACATGCAGATACACAACCAAAACCTGCAGTTGGGCCTCATGTAGCAGCTTTGCAGATAGTTTTCAGTTCCATTAACTGTTTGTCACCATGGATTCTCCTCCTGGCAAAGGAAGTCCTTCAGTCTTTGGGCTCTGGGATGAGTTTTGAATGTACTGAGATGTCAGCTTCCTCCTCACTTTGTGGTGGTGGTAGGGGTATGTTTTTGGTTAAGGATTCTGAGTTTAATGCTTGTCTCCAAGATCCTTGGTCTGGTGTGGTATGATCATAGGCAGAAGCTCTTTCCCCACTTCAAAATTATGTGCTGGGAGTTAGGCTGTTCCGTGTGGGTGAACATCATGTTCTGCTTTGAAGCTTTTTCCCCACACGGATTGAGAGCTTCACCCCATCCCTACTGACAGCCACTGTGCTCCAGCCCCATAGTCACAGCCCCTGACACCCCCAGAGCCCCCAGAGCCCTTGGCTGCAGTCCTGGCCCCTGCACTCTGCCCAGCAGTGGAGGACAGCAGAGAGTGACTATGTACAGCACAGGTGGGAAAACCTGTGCCTGACTGCCCAGCCCCTGGCGTGCTGGAGTGCCCTGCAGCTGAGTGCTCTGGGGTTCAGGTTGAAAGGTTGCTGCTGTGAGCAGGGTTAGAGGTACTGCTGTGTCTCCAGAGCACGTGTTCCCCCTTTCTGGAGAGGAAAAGTGCACAGGGGATGTCTCAGCAGATCTTCGCTGTGGGGTTCAGTTCCACGCTGTAGCCTTCACATTCTGCTAGAAAGGATTCCTTTCAGCTGGCCTAATTAAGCCAAAAAGTAATGCATTCTTGCAAAAAAAAAAAAGTGTGAGGGATTTTAAAGCCTGCTTGAACTTGTGTCGGGGCAGCCTCCGCTCTCTTTGGGGAGAGCATGTGACCTGCTCTCTTGGGTTCATGAACTCAAGATTTTTGCCTCTTTAAGGAGCTGTAAATACCCACTGTGAGTGTTACTCCAAACTGTGCCAGGACTCAGAGCTGAGCATGCCTGTGGCTGGAGGATGAATGTGCAGGGGGCAGCTGTTGACAACCTTTTCCTTTCCCTTTTTTTAGAGAAAATGCTAACAGCAATTGGATGGAAAGTCTGCACTGAGAAAATTTAAATATTAATGTGAGGATATGGGAAGTTTAGAGCTGTTGGGCTGTTTCTCTGTGTTGCTGCTGCACTTGTGGCACTGATAGAACAAATTATTCTGTGCTTTGCATCTTTGTACAATAGGAGTAGCAACACAGCTCACTCTGCTGTCACACTGTGCCAGTGAAGGAAGCATGTGGAGCTTGGAGTTATTGTGGAAGTCTGAAAAGGATGTGCTCACACGTGTTCTTAGGCAAATCAAGGGCTAAGTTGGTGTTTCCTGCAGACTCAGCTTTTCAGGGTTGTGCTCCAGCTTTAGAAGTCCCTAACTGCAGTGCATGGAATTAGGTCCTGCACTTCCATCCACGTATGCCACTCGTTAAACCTTGAAGAATGCCTGGAAGAGAAGGAGATGGGACTGGTGCTCTCTTGTGTGCCTGACAGAAGGAGGTGATTCAAGCCAGGGAAAATTTGGTGTTAGCATTTGGTTGAGGTTGTGTTTGAAAGACGTTCTCTCTCAAACTGGCCAAGCATTTCTCATCAAGCTGTTGTTCTGTCTCACATCAGTAACCCCTTCATCTGCTGTTCCCCCTGCAGAGCCTGTGCCAGCAGTGAGACAGAGAGTGAAGCTGGGGATATCATGGACCAGCAGTTTGAGGAGATGAATAACAAGCTGAACTCAATGACTGATCCAACTGGCTTCGCAGGAACAACCTGTTGAACAGGTGAGAATGCAGCACTGCGGTGGGGCTCAGCAAGCAGCAGATGTCTTGGTGACAAGCTTCTCTCCAAACTGCAGGTTTAGGTGCAACCCATACCAGTGCTCGAGGGGAGAGCCAGTAAGGACTTGTCCCAGTTCTAACTGGTGACTGTCCAGAGGGACAGCCATGCCAAATTTGCCCTTCTCCTGGCCAAGTGCTGGTTTTGACTCTCTGAGCACTCACAGTGGAGCTCTGTTTTGTCCCTGCTGTGTGTGAGGTGTGGGGCTTGGAGCTCTCTCCTGCACACTTGTTATGGAAATACTTGTTTCTGTTGAGCTCAAATGTTGTACCAATTAGCTGGGAATAAGCTGCGTTTCCAGAGTTACAGGGCTGTGCTAGCTTCAGAGCCTCCACTCATTTTCTGCCTCTTACAACTTGTTCAGATCTCAGCCTTTCACATGACTGTGCTGATTAGGGCTTAGGGCAACCATTCAGAATGAAAATTGGAGACAGAATTTTTCCAGTGTGGAGAGGAGCTGCGTGATGCAACCCAGGGTTTCTGGCTGGATCTGTGCTGCATTGTGGATTGTGAGCACAGGATACCTCAGGCCTTTCTCAGCTGGAAAAGCAAATGCTCTCAGCCTGCAGCATTATGAGCCACCACTGGAGCTTGTGAGCTGTCACAGCATCCCCGTGGAACTGGGAGCTGCCTGCTGGCACCAGTGACTGGCCTGGTTTTCTTTCCAGAATCCACATATATATCTGTTCAAGCTGCTGCACTGAGGAGGGGCTACGAGTACTTGCTAGTTTCGGATCACACAAGCAGATCCCCAGAATTGCTGAGATGTTTTGCTAGTTCATCAGGCTTAGGAGGATAGGAGAATGCCCCTCTGATGACAGGGGAAAATAGCTCTAACAAGGAGCTGTGAGCTCTTGGACTCTGATTGAGCAGCAGAATGCAATGGTTAGCTAGAGCACACGCTGGGGTCTTGCAGCTCCAGACTCCCCACCCAAACAACCGTGGCTGTTCTGCCAGCTGTGCTGGAGTGTGTTCATGGAGCTGTGGGGCAGTGCTGAGTGGATTATTTGCTGCTGTGGTGCTTCAGAGGATGGTAAAAGTGTGACTCGTGAGCAAGTGAAGGTGTGATGTCTGTTTGCTTTGGCTTCTGCACTGCAGGGGATGGAGGGAAGCAGGGCTGAGAGCTAGGAAGGAGAGCTTGTCTTCCCTACTGCCAAGGCAGGCCCTGCACCCCTGGCCTGGGGCCTGAATGCGTGTTCACATCTTGTGCTTGGATGCTGGAGATCCCAGGGGAGTTTGCATGGCTTGGGGCCAGTTCAGGCTCCTTCATGCACAGGAATTACATGCTGTTAAGGTGCCACATTAGAAAATGATGAGGCCCTGGAGATGCTGGGAGTGTTTGGAGCCATCCAGTTTCCATGCCTGGTGACAAATGGGTGACTGAAGAGAAGCCCTGGATTTGGGACAGGTCCTTTCTGGCTGCTGTCATCGCTGTCATCACATAACCTGGTGTTTAAGCAGGGAATAGTATGATTGATTGGTAGTTCTGCATAGAAAAGCCAGTGTGGGATGTTGGCAGTTCACTTGAGGAACTTGTGAGAAGAAATGGCCTTTGGAGGAGAAGGAAGCACTGAAGGCACACTGCAGTGATCTCAGTACTAAGGATGCCACTAATACAGGCACCAAGATAGTCCCAGTGGCTCGTGTCTTATTGCAGCTTCTGTTTTCTTTGCTCCTTGGGGTGGGGTGGTCAGGGTCATTGAAGCCTGTTACTGCCCTCAGGGGCCTGACAACTTGCCTTGGAGAACCATGGAGATGACTCTGTCTGGAGCAGAGGGATGGGTTGTACTGGCTGCCCTGGCAGATGGGACAGCAGTGGCTGGGGAGTCCCTCTCTGCCAGCCACAGTGCAGTGCTGCAGCTGCTGACATGCAGACCACCCCGGCAGAGAGTGCTGGGTGGGCTGTGGGTTTGTGCAACCACTGCTGGGCTCTGGAGATAATTGCAGATCCTTGAAAGCTTCCACAGGGAGCTCATATCTGACTGTCTTCTGGAGCTTCCCACAGCTTGGTACTGTGGCTCTGGCAAAGCCCCTGAATGTGGATTGGGGGCTGCATCTCTGGGAAGTCTCTTTGGGAAGGGCCTGATGGATATGCAGAGTCCTGAGGCTGTCAGACCACTGCAGCACCAGGTCTGACTCCCAGCCCTCCCAGTGGCTGTGCTTGGCCGTGAGGAGTGTTTGACCTGTCCAGAGTCCTAATGAGTGCCAAGGCAGGAGCAGCTCCATGCTGGTTCTGGGATGAACCCCTCCTTCCTGCCCAGGCCCAGACACATTCTCAGCAGGCAGAGCCAGTGGTGGTGAGCCAGGTCAGTCTGACCCAAGGGCTGCACAGCACAGGTTTCTCCCTGTTCTCTGATGCTTTGCTTTGTTCCTGTGTCTCTAGAACAAAGGGTGGGAGCAGAGCTCAGGCGATACACACCAGCAGCCCTGGCTGTTTGTGCTGTTCCTCTGCTTGCTGCAGGCCAGGCTGCCTGTACAAAGGGTTATAAATCAGCAGCACTGCAGAGTCTGAGCAGAGGCTTCCAAACGAGAGATTTCACTATTCAGACATCAGGGGACCCTGTGCATTGCAAGAGCACGATAGAAATCATCAGCACAGCATCCCAAAGCCTCTGCAGAAAGGGGTGTTTGGTCAACAGAGTCCAAAGTCTCCCTCTGGTCTCCACCTGGACTCAGGTGCCTGACAAGCCACTTGGGAGAGCCTTTTGTTGGCTGCTTTGAGAGGAAAGGACTGTCTGTCCTCCCCTGTGGATTTGTTCACTCTTTGCATACACACACACACACACACACACACACACAGACAGGAGATGTGAGAGACTGACAGTGCTGCCTTGATTTTGTTGTAATAAAAAGCAATCTGAGTGGTGTAGGAATAAATCTAGAGCTGCCAGGCTGGGAAACCAAGATGTAGGAGGGCTGTGCATAACCAAAGCTCTGTTGTGGGGCCAGCGAGTGCCGCCTGCTGGCAACCAGCCACCTGGGGAGGGCAGGGCCCAGGGTCTGTGCCTGAACGTGTGTGTATGGATCTGCTGTGGCCATATACATCGGCCTATGTATGGATAGATATGCCTATAGCAATACACAATCAGCTCTTTGTGTATCTCATTGATTAACGTCAAGCTGAGTTTTCTTTTGATTTCCCTGATGTGCAAATACTTTCTGCTTGGATTTTTTTTTTCTGTGTCGATAGGCAAAAACTCATCCAGGCAAAGAGGTAAAGATAAGGTACAGAGACAAGGCAGTTCTTCAGCATAAAAGTTCTTAAAGAAAGGACGTTGAGACCAGTGTCCTCATCGAGCGTGTGAGTTTGGCCAGGAATCAGGGAACCAGAGCTGCTTCCCTGTTGTGTGGATTGGCAAAGGCACACAGCCTTGGAAGGTGTCCGAGAGGAGAAACAGCTTCATAGAGACCAAGGAGGGAGGGAGGCTCTCTCTGTTCAGAGTGTCAGACGTGATCTGGACTGGGATTTCATGGAACCCTACTTTGAATGCATTTGGCACCTTGAGGACAGTGGAGCATGTGTTGCCTCATGGGTGGCCTTTTATGTTTGAGATTGTGTTCATTGGTGCACAGCTCCAGTGGTGACTCTGGTTACACTTTAGACCTTGCACTGCCATTGCTATTCCATGTCCTTTTTCCCTCCCCACCTTTCCCTTGAGACCCACCTGCTAAAACTTTCTGGAAAGTTACCCTTTCCACATATAAAATGGTTGTTCATGGTCCCAAGCCAAGGATAACGTTTCTGGGGAGCACAGCTGCTGGATTAGTGAGCCCAGAATGGGGCAACATCATTTCCTCAGCAGGGCAGTAACTTGTGGCTGCTGATGCCAGGAAAGCACGTGCAGAGCTCTGTGGGGATGTCAGGAGTGAGTGCCAGCTCAGCTCTCACCGCTGATGCTGTGAACCTGTTCAGAGCAGTGGCAGAAGTGCAGGCAGAATCTTGATGTCTTGTTGTTTGCCTGTTGTCATATTTCCTTTGGTGCCACACTAGGTCAGTTGATGCAAAACCCAAGTGCAGATCCTCCTGTAGCTGTGGTCAGTGGTCAGTGGGTCTCACGCCTGCCTGCACACAGCTGCTACACACACGTGTGCAGGAGCAACTGGGAACAGCACTTCAGGCAACGGAGTGTGGAGAGAAACTCCATGGCAATGTCATGTGCTGTCTGCAGCTGGTTCATCCTGCCATTAATGTCACTGTTCACTGAGGTGTGAAGCTGAATGGGAGAACAAAGCCCTTCCATGAAGAGTCTTACAGAGCAGAGTCCCTTGGACAACAGGGCCTGGCTCATGTCACTGTTGGAAGGCAGGACAGCCCACAGTGGAGCTTGGATTCCTGCAGCTAACCTCTCCCTTGGCTTTTGTCCACAGGAGCTGTCAGAGCATGACCAGCCTGTTCAGCAGTACCATGTCTCCTGTTAAGGATGGAACATCATCACTTCCGAGGAGGCAGAGTTCCTTCACCAAACCCCCACTCCGTGCACTCTACGACTTACTCATAGGACCCATGGAAGGAGTAAGCCCTGTTGACTAATCTCTCTGCTTCACCTCTCTATCCAAAAGTTGCTTTCTGTTTAGACCTCTTGTGACTCTGGGTTGGTGACAGTGTCAGGTGTCTGGAAGCACAGGCCATGGACACAATCTGTCTGCAGATTGTTTGCTCTTCAGAGGAAATGGCTGTTTTGAAATTCAGTATCAGAAAGAATATTCTCTGACAAAGGTTGAGGTGATGATAATACCTGGGGTCAAACTGGAGCCTGGTGCTTGGGAAGTGCAGGCAGGGGCACTGGTGGAGTGAAAGTGCCAGACTGATTCTCTCTCCCTTCTTCTCAGGGTTTGATGCATTCCAGTGGGCCCGTTGGCCGCCACCGCCAGCTGATCCTGGTTCTGGAGGGAGAACTGTACCTCATTCCTTTTGCTCTGCTGAAGGGCAGTTCCTCCAACGAGTACCTCTACGAGCGCTTCAGCCTCATTGCAGTGCCGTCCATCCAGTCGCTGAACCCCAGCTCCAAGGTCTGACATTGCTAATGAAACCTGTCTCACAGAGCCTCTCCTCTGGGGCAGGTTCTGGTACGTGCTGGGGAAGCAGCAGTTCTGTCCTGCTGTGCCTCACACAAGGACAGAGACCACAAACAGGCCACCCTGCCGAGGCACTCCCGGGTCTGAGGAGCACCCTGAGCACCACAGCTCTGAAGTAGGTTCTGATGTAGTTCCTGCAGCACAGAATCACAGCCCCAGGCATGCCAGGAAGGACAAGGGGATTGAATCATGTGGATATCCTCTTCTAAAGGATTGCATGTTCTGGGTGTGGAACTACATGGCAGACTGCAGAGATGTAGGTGTCTGTGATCTGTGCTGAGCTTCTTTGCCAAGCTGTCCTGTCACATTGCTGGTATGTTCACCTCCATTTTAGCATTCCAAGTGGGGGAGGCCACTAATGTCTCAGGACACTGAAGCTATGAGGCAAAGCAAAGAACAGGTGAATCCTGCAGAAGTATCTTCATGCTGAGGTCTCTAAGGCTCAGGTCTCTGGGAGAATGCCCCAAGTCACACCTGCTCTTGCTGGGCAGTGTTTTGCTGTACATCTTGTCTTGCCCTGGGTTAAACACAGTTGGTGGAACAGCAAAAGGTTGTGAACTCTTTGTCAGCACTAGTGCTGTTCCATCCAGTATCAGCTGCAAGCAGCACTGATCCTGGAAATAGGAGTGCAAGGAACCACTTAGTGAGTGATTCCAGTGAGTGCTCCTGTAAGGTGGGAAGCTTCGTTACTCTTTTAGCTCTGCTGCAGCCCTCAGAGGGACTGGGCTAGGTCTGTTGCTTTCTATTCTTACCTATCTGTCCACCCAAGATGTGGGGAGAGAAATCCTGGCTGGACTCAGCTGGAAGTGTTCCTTGGAATAGTTAAACAAAAGAAACTAAAGAAACATGAAGTCTTCCTGTAATTATGACCACCAGACTTCTGTTTAGAGCCAAAGGGACAGGATATTTTATTACCAGCCCCATAAAACTCATATATTTGAACCCCATTTTCTCTTTCTCTTTCTCTGTGTAGTCCCATGTGAGGAAGAATACTCCTGCTTACTCCAATTCTACCTCAATGGCAGCTGTCATAGGAAATCCCAAGCTCCCTTCAGCAGTTATGGACAGGTGGCTGTGGGGACCTATGCCCTCTGCAGAAGAGGAAGCATATATGGTATCTGAGTTACTTGGCTGCCAGCCCTTAGTTGGCAGTGCATCAACAAAAGAGAGGGTCATGAGTGCCCTGACTCAGGCAGAATGTGTCCACTTTGCAACCCACGTCTCCTGGAAACTGGCTGCTCTGGTCCTGACACCCAACACGGACAGCAATCCAGCCAACAGCAAGAGTTCTTTTGGGAACCCCTACACAATCCCAGAATCTCTTCGGATGCAGGACGACGCCAGTGATGTGGAGAGCATCTCGGACTGTCCTCCTCTCCAGGAGTTCCTGCTCACGGCCGCTGATGTCCTGGATCTGCGCCTTCCTGTCAAGCTGGTGGTTCTTGGCTCTTACCAGGAGTCCAACAGCAAAGTCACTGCTGATGGAGTTATTGGCTTGACAAGAGCATTCCTGGCTGCTGGGGCTCAGTGTGTCCTCGTGTCACTCTGGCCCATTCCTGTGGCTGCTTCCAAAATGTTTGTGCATGCCTTCTATTCCTCTCTCTTAAACGGGATGAAAGCCAGTGCAGCCCTTGGAGAAGCGATGAAGACTGTGCAGAGCAGCAAGCAGTTCTCCCATCCAGCCAACTGGGCAGGTAGGAAGAGTCTTCTTGTGGACAAACCAGGCAGAGTTTCTAGGGAGATGCCAAACTGTTGGAGCTAAGCAGGGAGCAGTGTGTGGCTGAAGGTCACTGCCATGGAACACATTGGCATTTCACTGTGTGCAGTGGGTGGGTATGAAGTGAGAGGTGAAGTGTGTTTCATGACTGAAAAGAAATAAAGTGCAATACAACAACACATTTTCTACGTCTGAAATCTCCATGCTCCAAGTTCTGGGTGTGCTGTTGGCATTGGTTGATTTCCACAGCTGCAGGGGAGACCTGGAGCATACCTGGACAAGTTTAGCTGCAACCCAGTGGTTTTCTGCTTGCTTGAACAGGAGGACATTGTTGATTTAATAGCAAAGGACAGTAAGAAGCGTGTAGGAGCTTTCTGGAAGTTCAGTGTGTGGAACTGGGCAGGGAATGGGCAGCTGCTCTGGGAAAAGAACATCCCTGTCTGGGGTGCAGTGAACCATCATTCACTAGTCTGAGGGCAGAGGATATCTGTGTCTGGTTGGAACATTTTCCTTAATACCAGGAGACTGACTGTCTCTTATTCTGAACCTTGCAGGCTTCATGCTTATTGGGAGTGATATGAAGCTGAACAGCCCTTCTTCACTGGTGGGACAGGCCCTGACTGAGATCCTGCAGCACCCTGAAAGGGCCCGGGATGCTCTGCGTGTCCTGCTCCATCTGGTAAGGGAAAGGAAGCACTGCCACAGCCCCAGGCACCAGGAGGGATACCACAGCCCACCTTGTCCTGAGACACCCTCTCCTGTGGGCATGGGACTGCAAACCATGAGTGGAAGAGCAGCAGCCTGATGTGCAGCCACTCCCACTTGAAAATACATGTATACACACATGTAGACACACACACACACCCTTCAGCCCATCTGCCCTGCCATGAGGTTGCCTCTTGTGAAACTAGGTCAGTGTGGAAAGACTGGGACACCTAACAAAGTGTCCAGACCAAAAAGAGGCAAAAAAAGCGAAATCTTACATTGTATTATGACAAAATCCTCCCCAGACCCATCTGGTTTGCATTAGCTGTTGAAGTGGGTTTAAGAAAGAGATAATCATTGGGGTTAATTGTTTGTACAAGGAAATAGCTATGGACATGGCAGTCATGGAAACGCAGAGCACAGTCACTGCTGTCTCTGCATATTTGGAAGATAAGAGGCACTTCTGTCCCCATCTGTGCTACCAGCCTGTCCTGGGGAGCAGTGGGACCGGAGCCAGCTGCCAGGTGGCTGGAATGATCACTCCTGACTTTCAGCACTTCTTTCCAGTGAGTCTTCTGTGGTCCCATAGGAGTGTGAAGTGTCCATAGAATGATGGAAACCTGTGACTGTTGCTGGGCCTCCCAGTTTCTGGGCTTTGGGGATGCTTAGCTCTTGTTTGCCATGCAGCTGCAGACTCTTGTCTGGTGATAAGCAGTCTGGGGCCTGAACTGAGTCATCTTTTGGGGAGAAATGCAGCTGCCAGGGTTACAGGAAACTATCCCAAACAAACTGGTACTTCGTTCTCTGTGGCATTGCTGTTCCCAGCATCCAGAGAATATTTGACACTCATCACTGTGATGTTGCAGCTGTGAATGCTGAGTTATTGGAGTCTGTTTTCAAGGCACTAACATTCTCCTGTGTGACATATGCCAGGATCAGCCCTGGATTTGCTGTCTCAGCCTGCTCCTCCAGCCTCTCCTCTGTGCAAGAAGAGGTGCTCAGTGACAATGTCCTGTACAATAACCTGATGGTGCCTTTCCCCCACCAGGTGGAGAAATCTTTGCAGCGAATCCAGAATGGGCAGCACAACTCCATGTACACTTCCCAGCAGAGCGTGGAGAATAAAGTTGGTGGCATTCCAGGCTGGCAGGCT
>NW_008664123.1:311-12218 GCF_000695815.1 Acanthisitta chloris | reverse complement strand
CCGGCTGGCCCCGCCGGCCAGTGGCCTCCCAGCAGCAGTGTTCTTCCCAACTGCAGACCCTGGGGACAGGCTGCAGCAGTGCAGCACCACCATCCAGTCACTCCTAGGTGAGAGGAGGCAGCTGTGGGCCCTGACCAGGCAGGCATCAGCCTTTCCTGCCTTTCTGTGATGCCAGCCTGCAAAACAGGTGTTTTACATCCATGAAATCAGTGTATTGAACAGGGGAAAAGCTCTAAATGCAAGTGTTTACTGAAAATTTTCTCACAGGTGAGAATCATTTACAACTGGGTCCAGTAAGCATGATGTGACTGTTCCTTTTTCCCAGCTCTTAGTCAGGAAACGTGTCATCAGGTGCAAAGTGGGAAGACCTTTTGCTTTCTGGAAATTGCTGCTGCTTCCAGAACTGTCCAGTGATGTGGGGGAGAGGTTTTAGGATTTAGCTGAGTGTGTGTTGTGTTCAGGTTTGTTGCATTTCTTGCAGTCAAGAAACAGATACAGATGTTTCTGCTGATGTTTTTCAGGTTTGCCTAACCCTGCACTTCAGGCACTTTGTAAACTTATCACAGCTTCAGAAACAGGAGAACAGCTTATCAACAGGGTGAGTTGGGAGGTTTTCCTCCAGTACCAGGTTCCAAATGGTTCTTCCCAGGTCAGTAAATTCAGAATTGCACAGAATGGTTGATGCCCTGGTTTATCAACCCAGAGCTTGCTAGGAGACTTGAGGGTTGAATTTCTAAACTTGCCTGTTTGTGTCAATGAAGGTGTGGCCAGAAGGAGAAAATGCAGGTGGGTTACTGGGCTGTGTGGCCTGTTCAGTGACAAGTGAAAACATGATCCCTACTGCAGTGAGGGGGAATTGAGTGACAGACCACTAACTGCTATTTGACCATCGTGTCTAGGGCCCACATTGGCTTGGCTTTGTCCACTGTACTTGCCAAAGCTCCAGGGTATAGCTGATTTTGGACAATGCAAGGTCTGTCAGAAAACTCAGTGAGCTCTGCAGAAAGGATTCCTGGTCTTCAGCAGAGAGGCAGTGCTGCCTGTGTGATGGGACTTGTCCCTGCTCTCCCCAACCTCCTTCACACTCCTCCCTCTCCCCAGTCTCTTGAGCATGCCAAGCCTATCCTGATCCTTCTCTGTGCCACCAGCCCAGCTGCTTTCCATTCCATGGTTCTTACTGTCCTGATTGCTCCTGTAACAAGGTTTCTCTTCATCAGTTGCCTGCTTCAGTACATGGACACACTCACACAGGGAATGGGCCTGTATCTCACTGTCTCTCCCCTTCCCTGGGCAGAGGCATTCTGAGGCAGTACTGTGGGGGCAGCTGGGACTGGCTCTGTGTGGTGTCAGGGTGAAGTCTCTGCACAAGATGCCAGGCAAGAGCCCCAGCTTCGCTGTTACCTGCTGAGTGGCTCTGCAGCCCACCAGAATGAGTCTGCTCCAAGGAGAGGGTTCCTGTGGGTCTGCTCCAAGGAGAGGGTTCCTGTGAGGATCCTGTTAGGCTCTGCAGCACTGCATGAGACATTTCCAATGGCTTGTCCTTGCTGGTGTTTTGCCTCTTGCCTTAGCTCCAGCAGTGCCCAGGACATCTGTGGTTAACTTAGGGTTATCTCCCTTGTGGCCACCTGAGGGGAGACTGGTCTGAGGGCTGTGAGGAGGAGAGGAGAGTGTTCCCACGGCCTGGAATGTCTTACTGTGCTCATGAGGTGACTTTGTGACTGTCACCCTGCCTCAGATTATCAAGAGCAAACATTCAGCTGGCTGTACCAAGGACACACTCACCCTTTCCTTACTGCCCCACACAGTAAATACTGGCAGGGACATTGAACTGGGTTTGCAAATGTTCTTCCATAGCCCAGACCCAGATAGAATTGCCTTTTGCACAAGAGTATATCCTTTTACACGTCAGAGTTTCCTGCTCCGTTCTCCCTTTGTGGTTATTGCTTTTTTCCTCTCCTGCCTCTCCACAGAGTGGAGTGAGCAGCTGGGGCTCTGCCTGTTGCAGAGGAGAGCAGACTTTGTTCCAGACAGAAGCAGGAGGTCAGGCAGTGTGGCCAGTGGGTGCTGCTCGCTGGCTCTCCCATGTAGGTGACCAGCACCACGGGGAGCAGGTGCCCTTGGTGTTAGCGATGCCGCAGGGTGGGAGCCTGAGCTGTTTAGGGTGCAAAACAGTGCAAAACAAAAGAGAGAACTTCAGCACTACCATGTGTGCAAGGAAAAGTCAGGGGCTGCTGGCTGCATCGAGTGCCAGTATTGTATCCCAGAGGAAACAAGAGAAGGGCTGTTTTATGTCCTGCCTCCTGCCAGAGTGTGGGTTGGCCTGAGTGTCTGCCTGCTAAGTGTCTGAGCTGTCATGAGCTGGGCACTCCCAGATTCCAGCTGCCTGTTCCCACGCTGTTGGACTCATAGCTCAGGCCATTCCCACTGCTCCCTTCTTTCTCCAGGCAGAGCAGCTTGCAGGCAGGGTGCTGGTTCACACGTGGCTGTGTCCCTGCAGGGTTCCTCAGCACAGGCACTTTGTAGCCCAGAGTAACCCGTGTTCTTTCTTTTCTCCTCTTTTCCTCTCTTGTTACCTGCTGCCCGAAGGCTGTTAAAAATGTGGTGGGAATGGTGAGTACGACGTGCACGGGGTGACACTGCGCGCAGGGCGACGTGCCAGGGTCACTGCAGACCCACTCCCTGTGCTGCTGCAAAGTGTCTGCACCCGCTCCCAGGCCTGGGATTTGCTCCTAGTGCTACTGTGGAAAAAGGCCTGTGTCAACCTTTGTGGGTTGTGAAGTGTGGGTGGTCCTGAGGTTAGCTGGTCCCTGGTTAATGGCTTTCCTTCCCTGCTGCCCAGGCTGTGTTGGTGAAGTACATGGGATCCTGGCACCTTAATTTGTGTCAGATCTTCATAAACACATTTTCTGTCTAGTTTGCTACTCCTGTCCCTTGGGCACAGTTGAGAAACTTCTTTCCTGAAGGCCATGGAGGTATTAGGAAAGTCTGCCGTGGTTTCATATGACTTGTTCTGCCCAGTTAATGGGTTTCTTGGGATTAGCATAGGGAGTATGGCTCAGTCATGGAATGGGCATTAGTACATTTCTGTGAGCAGCCCCAGAGTCTCTCTTTCCTTTTCTTTCACTTCACAGATGTTCCTGCTGTGCTTCCTTCTTGCTCAGTTTCCACTGGCCACCCCCAGCCCTCACCCCTGGTCTGTCCCTGCCTTTGCTGCCGTTCCAGTCTGTCTAATGTTGCTGTCCTTGGACTGTCCCTCTGCCCAGACCTTCCCATCTCACTGCTCTGTTCAGGAGCAGCAGCTGAACTGGGTGTCCCGGGAAAGGGTGTTTGGGGGAAGAGCATTTCCTGAGCTGTGCCTGTCAGAGAAGCAGTGATGTGACTCATAAAGGAATGGCTAATGTCTCTGTTGTTGTCTTCAGCTGCATCAAGTCCTGGTTCAACTTCAGGCAGGTGAGAAGGAGCAAGATTTCTCCTCTGCACCAATCCAGGTCTCCATCAGTGTCCAGCTCTGGAGGCTGCCTGGCTGTCATGAGTTCCTGGCAGCTCTAGGTAGGAAAACACTTCTTTCCATTTTCTCTAACCCAATGCTGGTGTCTTGTGGGGCTTGAAGCAGTGACAAGACTCAGACCTTCACAGTGAAGTCATCCTTCGAGGGTGTTCAGGGTGTCATACCTCTCTGTTCTACCTGAGTTATAAATGAGATCACTCTTACTTGAGACAGAACATTTCTGTGAGCTGTGATTTTCTGCTCCATGTCCCACTACAGGTTTTGACCTTTGTGAAGTTGGCCAAGAGGAGGTGATTCTGAAAACTGGGAAACAAGCTACCAGGAGGACCATGCACTTTGCTCTACAATCCTTGCTGGCACTTTTTGGTAAAGCTGCTTATCTTTGCTCCTGTGTTATCTGATGATTTGATCAGAATGGTTTCTCCTAAAATCTCACACTTGCACCTCTGCAGAGGTCACACTTAATTCCTCTTCGTTCTGATAGCATATTACCTGCTTTTATTTGACTTTGTAGTGTATCTAGGGATATGTTTGTACATTCTGTTTTCTTTCTTTTTTTAGATTCTACAGAGCTGCCCAAGCGTCTTAGCCTGGACAGTTCCTCATCACTGGAGTCACTGGCTTCTGCCCAGTCTGTTTCCAACCCTGTACCCCAGTATCAAAACCCTCCATTCTCTCCCACCTGCCCAGACAGCATTGCCTCAGATGCCATTTCTGTGTACAGCCTGAGCTCCATTGCTTCTTCCATGAGCTTTGTTTCCAAGCCAGAGAGCATGCTGGATGGTGTGGGACCCAGAGGACGCCAGGAGTATGAGAGGCCCAAGAACATCTATCCACACAGGTCTGCAGCTCAGAGCCAGCTGTCACCACAAGCCAGCACTGCAGCCAGCAAAGATGAGGAAGAGTATGAAGGTTTCTCTATAATCAGCAATGAGCCTTTGGCCAGTTACCCAGAAAACATAAAACCAACATTTTCCCCCGATCACAAACAGCCCCAAACTGGTCAGACTGGAGGCATTAAAGATTCTGTCAACCCCAAAGGGAGCATAAGTACTCCAAATTCTCCTGTCAAAATGACTCTCGTCCCCAGTCCAAATTCTCCCTTCCAGAAAGTTGGGAAACTTGCAAGTTCCGATACTGGGGAATCTGACCAGTCCAGCACTGAGACTGACAGCACTGTCAAATCCCAGGAGGACACTAACCCAAAGCTTGATCCACAAGAGTTGGCCCAAAAAATTCTGGAGGAGACTCAGAGCCACCTGATAGCTGTTGAACGGCTCCAGAGGAGCAGCAGCCAACTGAGCAAGAGCAACAGCTCGGACGAAGGAGCTGCAGCCCCGGGCGGTGCCTCCGCCTTCCGCGCCTCGGAGACCAGCGCCTTCAGCCGCCCCGTCAGCTCCAGCCAGAGGAGCCAGTCCTCACCCCTTGCCTTTAAACCAAAGCCTCCAACCAGGAGCTCATCCCTGCAGAAGGTGAGCTCTGGCTACAACAGCCCCACCGTGTCAGAGATGTCCAACAGAGAAGGCACAGGCCCGTGCAGCGGGCAGCCGTCGCCAGGCTGTGATTCACATGGGTCCCTCACGGAGCAGCCTCCCTTTAAACTCAAATACCCCAGCTCTCCCTACAGTGCTCATATTTCTAAATCACCTAGGAATATCTCTCCAAGCTCAGGACATCAGTCTCCTGGTGGCAGCACTCCATCTCCTGCTCTTTCTTACTCCTCAGCTGGTTCTGCTCGCTCGAGTCCAGCTGATGCCCCAGACATAGACAAACTAAAACTGGCTGCCATCGATGAGAAAGTGCAAGCAATTCACAACTTAAAGATGTTCTGGCAGAGCACTCCCCACCACTCCACTGGCCCGATAAAGATTCTCCGGGGAGCTCCTGGAACAATGACTTCTAAGAAGGATGTCCTCAGCTTGCTCAACTTATCCCCACGGCACAGCAAAGAAGAAAGCGCAGAGAAGCTGGAGCTGAAGGACCTGTCTATTGAGCAACACCTTGCTGCTTCACCACACAAGATCCCTCCAAACGGACACAGGTGCCCTGAGACCAGCAGTGCAGTGGCACCAGCTCGTTCCCCTCCTCCCAGCAGTGTGCCAGGAGCTGTGCGTCCCCTCCGGCTGCCAGCTGGGAATGGCTACAAGTTCTTGTCTCCAGGAAGATTTTTTCCTTCCTCCAAGTGTTGAAGTGTCGCAAGGACCAGCTGATGACTTACAGTCTCATTGAAGTATTTGCTCCTGCCCATTTGCCTTTACCAAAACAGACCCAGAGCGAAGGAGCTGTGGCCGTGCCCCAGCTGGCAGTGCCAGGGCTGTGTCAGCCTGGGCTGCTCTGTCCCTGGGGGGACACAGCCTCACACACATGGGCTTCGCTTCCCTCATCAGGACCTTGGCCAGACTCACCTAAAAACAGGTTCTTTGTAGTGTTTGGTAGTTGCAGCAACAGGTCCAAAGCATCTGGTTGTCTGTTTGTTAAATCCTGGCTTTGGAGCCACCTGCTTGTCTTTCTTAACCCAACAGGAGGTTTTTGCAGCTGGCTTTTTATACAGAAACTATAGATATCAGGGGGTGGAGAGGAAAGGGAGAGCAGGCAGAACCTTCCTGTGTACCACAAAGAACACGTGCACAAGTTTCTGCCTGGAGAAGGATGAGCCATTTCCTCAGCTGCTTTCAAAGGGTGACAGAGGAGAAGATCACACACCTCTAGACACCTCTGCCAGGTTGGCCAAACCAGAAACTGCTGGCAGTAAAACTCCATAGCAGCAGGATCTGGCAGATCTCTTATGTCATTTAGAAGTTGGTGAAACAAAGACGAGGACAGAGGTGCCCCATTCTAAAATCTGCATCTCAGGTAACTCTTCTGTGGAGGGAAACCCCTCAGGTGAGACTCTGCTGGTTGTTGTTTGGGGCCTAATAAGATAAGCCTGAGCATGAGGTGGTGAGTGTGTGTCAGAGAGACAAGTTCTGGTTTCACTGAGAGCTCTGCTCTCTGGCACACAGCTTTGTGAAGGTGAACTTTTCATCTTGGCAAGTATTTGGGCAGCACTGATGCCTTCTGTCTGCTCAGTGAGCAGAGAAAAGGATTACAGACACTGTAGCTCAGAACATTATTTTACAGTTGCACAGCAGGCAGTAATGTGACATCAGTTTAGACATCACCTGACCGAGTAAATCCTTCACCAATCCTGCTAAATCATTGCCATGGCTCACCACAGGCAGTTCTGCAAACCTTGCCCCTGCTGTGGAAGCAATTTTCCTTTGGAACAGATGTGGAAGGAAGTTTCCTTTGGAGCAGGTGTCCCAGTGTGAGCCAGCTGGCAGTGCAGAGGCAGCAGGCAGAGGAGCTGGATGTCCTCTGACCCATGGAGGAAAGGGGACCAAGAGCACCCCGGGGTGATGTGTACAGTCAGCTCTCCTGGGCTAGGTGTGGTTTAGGTGTTGGGGATTGGGTTGGAGGCTGTTTCTTCTCAGAGGCTGTCGAACGCAGTGACGTGGTCAGGAGCCAAGGGATCATTTCCATGCACTGAAGCCAGGGGTGTGTGGCAGCACCAGCCCTGCCAGGCTGCACGCTCAGAGGCGCTCACAGCCCACAGGCTATGAAGTCGGAGCACTGGATCACTAAGGCTTTTGGTGTCTACTCTGCACTCCCAGCGTTGGCTGAGTGACTGAAGGCTAATCACTTCACCTCTCCGTGCCTCGTCTTCCCTTTCTATCTGAATGGGGATAGTAATACTTCTACCTACCTCACAGAGGTGTTGTGAGGCTGAATTCATTAGGCCCTGAGCTCTAGCTGCTCTGAAGTTGACTCCCAGTCTCACAGCTTGACCCGGTGAGCACGGGCGGCTCTGGCCGTGCCAGGGACATGGTGCTGAGGCAGGGAATTGTTGCACTTAGCGTGGCTGGATGCTCTTGTTGGAAACATGGATCTGATCATTTGTGATGTTCTTAGGGATCTTGGAGGAAAGGCATGACAGCAGGGCAGAGGACTCAGTTCTGATTCCAGAACAGGAGATTGCATAGGCTCACAGGGGCATAATCAGATGCTTCCCTTGAGAATGGTCTGGACTCTACTGGTTTTGGGAGAGAGTTTTCCTTTTGCCATCACAAGGAATGAAGCACTAAAAGCCAAGGAGATCGGGCTGGGTGGGTACAGCCAGCTAACAGGGAACAGGGAGGGTGATCACCAAAGTGTCAGGGCAGAAAGACAGGAGTGCTCACCTAGTCATATGCAATGTAGCAGAACAGTCGAGTCAATCTATTCAACTCATATGATGAAGTTATGTGTCTGTACGTGACATCTTCCTGTGATGGTTTGGTGCTAAAAATCATATCTGTGTCATTTGGCAGGAAAAATTAGAGTAGTTGGCCAAAACAAGTCAGCACAGTGTCTGCCCCTTGTGGAGACAGAGGGGCTGCTGATGGTGCCACTTGCTGTGGTCACAGGACTGCTGAGAGACTTCATGTGACCTGCTCTGTTTCTAACCAGCATTAACTGCTTCGAAACGACATCCCAGGAACACCCAGGATGGAAGTGGGCAGCTTTTTGTTTATAGCAACAGCAAATACTCCCTGTAGTGCTGCATAACATGCCAGAAATTAAGCCTCTTTGTTGTAGTTTACTTCCATAACTAAAGGATCTTTTAACCTGTAGAAATTCTATACTGCCATTTTGGTACAACCCATTTCCATGCTCCAGCAGGTTTTGTGCTGGCTCAAAGCTTTGGGACAGAGCTGGATCGGGTGGGGGGGTGAGGGGGGAGTGGGTCTTCTGTTGTTGTTTTTAAGGAGGGGGAGCATTAGAAACAGGGAAGGGTTTGGATGTAGAGCAAGTTCAGTATTTGGGAATTTGGTGTTGTATAAATATGGAAGGTGAGTGTCACTAGAACAAGTCTTTTGGGAATAGTCTCTGTTGGCACAGGGCACTTCCATTGGCTTGTGGGAGCCATGAAATGCATGCTTGTGGCTGGGAGACACTGCACACACCTTGTGCCTACACACCTTGTGCCTCACTCCTCCACCCCCTGAATGAGAAACAACCCCTTTGTGAGGACAAAAGTTTTTATCAGGTTTGCCCAATATGTGGAGAAATTCAGGAACTGGAAGTCACACGTGCTGCGTTTGCTGTTAGGATTCCTTCTGTGGAGTTAATGCCTTTGTCGTTGTTGTATTGTGCATGGTACAAGTGACAACACTGCGTCATACAGTGAGCAATAACAATTAGCTGTCAACCACCTTCACATTAAACCTGCCACATGCAACCATTCCCCAAGGCCATAGAACGTGGTTTAGTTGGATTTTGCCCCATATGTTTTACTGTGTGAGATTTCAGGTTTTTTTCTTGACTGTCTTTAGCTCCAACTAAATGGGAACAGTAAACAACCTCTCTGATCAAAATCTAGTTTGATTTGATTTTGCTGGTTAGCCTGTACCTCTGGCCTGGTATTGATTTTCCTTCTCTTTAATCATACCTTACTTAAGGAAGAAGCATCGAGGGGGTGCTACACCCACACATATCACTCTGGGCTGTATTTCCTTTCATTAGGTCAAACGCATTCCATGAACATCTCTTCCAAGTTGCAGGACAGATCTAGGGGCACAGAGGTGTCTGTGAATCTGTTAGGAAACACTGGTAGTTTCAGCTGGATGGTGATGATGGGTTGGAGCAGGTTTGGGTTTGCTGCCCAGAAGGGTTGCAGGAGTGTGTGGACACTCGTCCCACTGCTGCAGAACCCTCAGAGAGCACTGCAGACAGTAGCCCAGAGAGGATGGATGGTCAGCAGAGTCTTCCCAGCAGCAGCCCTTCAACACTCGCCCTCCTGTGTGCAGTGTTAGCCATGTTTGGCCTCTATGGACTTTCTTTGTAAATTAAAACTCTGTTTCCAGACAGCATTAAACTTTTTATATTATGAAATTTACCATGTAAAAAGATTTTCATATTTTTATTGAAATTGCTAAGGCATTTGGCCTTCCTTCTTTGTGATTTCAGTGTCTATTAAAGCATGAGTTCTCTCAGTGCCTCAGTCTCTTGGTGTTGGGAAAGGTGTGTTAGCTCTGCTGACACCCAGTCGGTCAGTGCTCTGTGCCTCCCCTGCTCCCTGTCCGTGGCAGAGGGTGACTGGCACACAGCAGCTCAGCTCCTCTGGGAGCTTCCTCTCCTTTCTGTGCAGTGCATTGTTCCTGTGCCCAGTGGTCATTGGGAATTGTTTTCTTTTTCCCAGCAGGTGGTGGGAGCATCACTTGGATTATTGGTGCTCGTGGCAGCAGCAGAAGGACGTGCAGGGCTGGAACTTGCTGACTTTCAGTCTTCCTTCTGCCCCTATGTGAAGGTGTCCTTGTGCTTAGGGGAGTTTTGGGGACAGATAGAACTTAAGAACCTGAGTTCTGTCCTGGCCTCAGCAGTTCCCAGTGGCACCTGCCTCCCAGGTGTGCAATGCAGCCTCTGGCCATGCTGACCACGTCCTCGGTCGTGACACAGCAGTGTCACCATGCCCTGCAGCCCTGTGAGCTGTGAGAGCGAGGTGCCCTGAGCCACACAGCTCACCACGTGTGAGCTCTGCAGGAAGGGGCTGTCCTGGCACGTGGCAGCAGCACCTGATGGGGTGTGTGTGCAGGATGAGTGTGCAGGGCCTCAGCTCAGTCCTGCCCCTAGAACTGGCTGTGCCCTGGTGTCACAGTGTCAGTGACAGCTGGTGCAGGTGCCTCAGCTCCTGACAGTGCCACACGGGTGCTGTCACTGCAGTGCAGAGGTGAGGATGTTCCAACACCTGTGTCTGGAGCAGCAGGTGTGGGGAGAGCCAGGGCAGCACAGCAGAGACAAGAGAGGGTTGCCTTAAACCAGACCTTGGACATTTTTGTGCTCAGTTCTGACTGTGCAAATGCAGCTCAGGCACACAGCAGAGGCTGCCCCAGGGCACAGATCTGGAGGCCAGGACAGGGCCAGAGGAGCTACAGGAGATGTCCTGCACAGCCTTGGAGCAGCCTCCAAACACCCACAGAGACAGTCAGGGCTGGCCCTGCCCTGCACAGGGACCAGCGCCTGGTGGACAGACCTGTCCTGCTGTGCCCCCACAGAGCTCTCACGTTCCAGTGCCACCACCCTCGGCACAGCCACGCAGAGCTGTGCTGGGGCAGCAGGACCTCAGCAGCTCCAGCAGGAGCTGTTGAGCCTGGCTGGATCCCCTGTGAGGAGCAGCCCTGGGAGTGTCTCTCCCTCCCCGAGCAGGGCCGCGGTGGAGCCGCGTGGGCTGGATTGAAGTGGTTTGTGTGTGCAGGATCTGGAGCCAGCAGGATGTGTCTCTCCATGGTGCTGTCGTGTGTGGCAGGATGCAGCTATAAACAAGCAGAGGGTTTGGGGGGAGCAGAGCGTTGCAGCTGGCTGAGTAAACACCAGACAAATGTTGTCCATATGGGGAAGGAGCAGCAGAGGGAACTGCAGGCTGCAAAACCAAATAAAGGCAAATCCTGAGTGCTGCAGCACTGGGGGAGGCAGAGGCTCTCAGCCCCACCACTGTGCCCTGGCACAGCCCTGGTCACTGCTGTGCCTCAGGCCAGAGCCAGTGCAGCAGTTCCCATTGCACCATCCCTGGGCAACGACTCCTAAGGAATGTGTGTCCACAGGCAGAGCCTGCTGAGGGTTCTGACAGCCATCTGTTTGTGGGAGAGGTGTTGGGCAACACTGAAGTGTCTGTCTGTGAATTGCTTCTCTCCTTTAGTGCAGTTGATGTGTAAATGCATCCTTGGCTCTAGCTCCTGGCAAGGGGAATATGGGGCAAAGGCCCTTCCAGGGAAAGGGGGTTGGGGGCTGCTGGAGGGTCATGAGTCATGCTGAGGCCCATACTGGGTCAGGAGGCTGCAAAGCTCTGCTCTGGCAGCTCTGGGCAGCAGCAGTCACAGGGGATGAAGCAGTGCAGGGGGAGCTAACACAGACATCCCTTGGCAGGGACACAGTGGGGCAGGACAGCTCCACGGGGTGGGTGCTGTGCCAGGTCCCACACACAGGTGTATTTGTATTTCCACTGCCCTGGTGCAGTGCGCAGCTGCAGTTCCACCTCCTCCTGTCAGACCTGACACGCTCAGGAGTTGTGTTTTCTCTCCAGCTGAACGGTTGTACACGTGTGAGCACTTCCAGCAGAGGGAGGCAGAACTGTCCTGTCTGCACGTCTGGGGAAGGCATGAGAGCCAATGCTCAGGGACTGGAAAGCAAACCAATGTGTCAAACACACATTTTTAAAGTAAACCCTGTAGTTTTACTGGAATTACGAGTTTTGAGAGCCCCAGAGTGGCGGTTTTTATTCCCTGGCTGCTTTGTTCAGGGTGACATTGTTCCACAGGATAAACTTCAGTCTCCATGGAAACCTAAAGCTGAGCACACCCACAGACCCTGGTGGTGCAGCCCCT
>NW_008664123.1:0-208 GCF_000695815.1 Acanthisitta chloris | reverse complement strand
AGCCCGCGGGGGCTGATTTCGCCCTCCCTCCCGAGCTCAGGCCGCAGCTCCTTGCGAGTTTCGATGTCTCTGACACCGACGGTCTCGGTTCACGCGTGGGGCCGGAGCTGTGTCCGTTACTAACTGTTCGTCACCAATCGGTGTTCTGTGCCGGCACTGGACACACGAACCACCCTCACGAGGGCAGCATTGGCCGCGGAGCTCCGCA
>NW_008664122.1:47297-48306 GCF_000695815.1 Acanthisitta chloris | reverse complement strand
AAGCCTCACACAGTTGATCTGGTGCCCTCCAAAAACTTCACACAGCTGATTGAAATTGGTGTCCCTCAAAGCCTCACACAGCTAATTTGGTGCCCCCAAAAAGCCTCACACAGCTGATTTAAACTGGTGTCCCCCAAAGCCTCACATAACTGATTTAAACTGGTGCCCCGAAAGTTTCACACAGGTTTAAATTGGTGCCCCCAAAGCCTCACACAGGTTTAAATTGGTGTCCCCCAAAAGCTTCACACAGATGATTTAAACTGGTGCCCCCCAAAGCCTCACACACAGGATTTAAATTGGTGTCACCCCAAAAACTTCACATAACTGATTTAAACTGATGTCCCAAAGCCTCACGGGGGACAGGGACAGGGGGACACGGACAGGGACAGGGGGACAGGGACAGGGGGACAGGGACAAACACGGCCCGGACACGGACAGGGGGACACGGACAGGGGGACAGGGACACGGACAGGGGGACAGACACGGCGAGAGGGACGTGTTGACCCCTGAAGGGACACGAGAAATCGCGCGTGGATGGGTTGGCGAGGTGACCCTCAGAGCCTCACACAGCTGATTGAAACTGGTGTCCCTCAAAGCCTCACACAGTTGATCTGGTGCCCTCCAAAAACTTCACACAGCTGATTGAAATTGGTGTCCCTCAAAGCCTCACACAGCTAATTTGGTGCCCCCAAAAAGCCTCACACAGCTGATTTAAACTGGTGTCCCCCAAAGCCTCACATAACTGATTTAAACTGGTGCCCCGAAAGTTTCACACAGGTTTAAATTGGTGCCCCCAAAGCCTCACACAGGTTTAAATTGGTGTCCCCCAAAAGCTTCACACAGATGATTTAAACTGGTGCCCCCCAAAGCCTCACACACAGGATTTAAATTGGTGTCACCCCAAAAACTTCACATAACTGATTTAAACTGATGTCCCAAAGCCTCACACAGCTGATTTAATTTGGTGCCCCCAAAGCCTCACACAACTAATTTGGTGCCCCCCCAAGCC
>NW_008664122.1:2186-46567 GCF_000695815.1 Acanthisitta chloris | reverse complement strand
CAAAAGCCTCACACAGCTGATTTAAAGTGGTGTCACCCCAAAACCTCACACAGCTGATTTAAACTGGTGCCCCCAAAGCCTCACACAGCTAACTTGGTACCCCCCCAAGAGCTTCACACATAAGATTTAAATTGGTATCACCCCAAAACCTGACATAAATTATTTAAACTCTTGCCCCAAAGCCTCACACAGCTGATTTAAATTGGTGTCCCCCAAAGCCTCACATAACTGATTTAAACTGGTGCCCCAAAAGTTTCACACAGGTTTAAATTGGTGCCCCCAAAGCCTCACACAGATTTAAATTGGTGTCCCCCAAAAGCCTCACACAGATGATTTAAACTGGTGCCCCCCAAAGCCTCACACACAGGATTTAAATTGGTGTCACCCCAAAAACCTCACATAACTGATTTAAACTGGTGCCCCAAAAGTTTCACACAGGTTTAAATTGGTGCCCCCAAAGCCTCACACAACTAATTTGGTGCCCCCCAAAGCCTCACACAGCTCATTTGATGCCCCTCAAAAACCTCACACAGCTGATTTAAATTGCTGCCCTCCCCAAAAGCCTCACACAGCTGATGGAAGCTAATGCCCCCCCAGTGCCTCACACATATGATTTAAACTGGTGCCCCAAAGCCTCACACAGCTAATTTAAATCGGTGCCCCCCAAAGCCTCACACAGTTGATCTGGTGCCCCACAATAGCCTCACACAGTTGATTTAAATTGGTGCCCCCCAAAGCCTCACACAGTTGATTTAAACTGGTGTCCCAAAGCCTCACACAGTGAATCTGGTGCTCTCTAAAAGCCTCACACAGATGATTTAAATTGGTGCCCCCCAAAGCCTCACACAGTTGATCTGGTGCCTCCCAAAGCCTCACATAACTGATTTAAAGTGGTGCCCCCAAAGCCTCACACAGCTAATTTGGTGCCCCCCAAAAGCCTCATGGAGATGATTTAAACTGGTGCCCCCTGAAGCCTCATACAGCTGTTTTAAATTGATGCCCCCAAAGCTTCACACTACTGATTTAAATTGGTGCCCCAAAAGCCTCACGCAGACTTAAATTGATGCCCCAAAGCCTCAGACATATGATTTAAACTGGTGTCCCCCAAAAGCCTCACATAACTGATTTAAACTGATGCTCTCTGAAGCCTCACATGGCTGATTTAATAAATGCTGATTAAGCCCCCAACATGTTCAAAAGAGTTAAACCCTGTGTAAAGCTATTTAAGAAAGAATTAAACCTCATATAAAGCTATTTAAATTGTTTTACCCTAATGTTCACAGAGCTTTTCAGCTAAAAGGAAAAAAGCTGGTTTTTACCCAACTCAGTGCTGATGCCAAAGGCACCAGGGCCAGCCCAGCAAGGCACTGGGAGCAGGAGGCACTGGGAGCAGGACACAGACCTGCTCAGCTGCTGGGCAGGAGCAAACTGCCAAAACCTGCCTGCAACAAGCACCAGGAACAAACAGAATCACAGCATCATCGAGGTTGGAAAAGACCTTTAAGATTGCCAAGTCCAACCATCCAAACACCTCCTTCTTGCTATGTCTTCCTAGCTCCAAGACTCCAAATCCTGTGGAAATGTGTCCTCTTCAAACACAAACACATCTTGGTGTACCCTCACGCTGCTCTGAGTTGATGCTCATGGACTGAGGAGGTTTTTGGGTGCTCCCCAGGTGCACATGCTACAGAGAATGACTGTGCTGTGACGTGGCATTAACCCTGCCCAAGGAGGAACAGCAGCACTCACAGCTCAGACAAACACTCTGCAGAGTGAGAAACCTTTGTAGTGTAGCTCTAGTGATTTTTATCAAGGCAAAAGCCTATTACTTCTTTTTGGAAAAATTCCCAAGTACTATCTAAATCAAGAAGTCTCATTAAGTTGCACAGAACCTGTGCTGTAATAGAAAAGTTCTTTGCTCTATGATCAAAAATTTCAATTATAAAATGCTCCAACAGAGAAAAAAATACCTCACCAGGATCAGTTTTGACAACTAAAATGCAACCAAGTTATTTTATAATTAGATCTGACTACTCATGCTTTGTACCTATTAGCCATTTCACTCCCACAGTGAAATAAAAATAAAGTCCAGAATGTTCAAGATCCTAGAAATGTGGTATTTCCTTATTTTAAAACACTGTGCAATTTAAATACCAAGATTGAGCAGTGCTGGAAAAGCCTCCCCCTCCCTCCCAAGGCAAGCCCAGTGCTGTTACCTTCCTTGCTGACTACCCCACGCTCGAGATGGGCTGAGAAACCAACTTACTGCCCTTGAGCAGTCACTCAGGTCTCAGCAAGGTGAGAGAATCTGGGTCTGCACAAGGATATCCAAGAGCTTCCAACCCCCAAACCAACCATCTCTACTTGCTGTGCCCGAGTGTCTGCAGAGCAGAGAAGGAACTTGAAGAGCAATGCCCTGTGGTCCCATACAATGAACAACACCCCAGTTACCATCCTGTGCTCTGGAGCTCTCCCTTAACCAAGTTACTCCCCATTTATTCCACTGGCTCCAGGGCAGCTGCTCCATCAGGAGCTAAGACATCTTTCCTTTTTAAACTAAAGCTAAAGCCTCAGTCTAAACCCCCTTGATTTCTCAGCCTGGCTAACATATGCTGGATGGCAGATCATGTCAGAAGAAGCCTGTAGCCCATCTGTTGCCAGAGAGCTGAGTCTTTAGATTCTGCCAACGCAGCTTCAGCTGACAGTGTGCTACATGATGTATTTTGCTTTTGTGTGGAGAGTAGAAGGTCTGTCCAGCTCAGTGTGACTCTCAAACTAGGCTTACTAACGTAATGGCTGAGTAAGAACCACCCTACTAGTAAAGATTTGCATCACCAGATGAAGGATAATTCCATTAATGAATTCATGGTGTGACACACACCCAAATGCTGGATTTGGTTAGGAGTATACCTATGGACAGAGCTAGAACATCAGTATAAAGGTATCTGAAGAGAGCTGCAGGTCTGGCCAGCTGGCATGCAAATACACACACTCAAAACCATTTTGTTCAAGATGAATTATTACCTTACAACTAGAGAACAACCTAAGTTCATTAGGTGGGGGAAAAAAGACATTTTAAGGAGCTCTGCAGTTCACTTGGGCTGTATCACACACTAAGCACACAACCACCAACCACAGAAAGAAGACTTCAGTGGTATCACAGGACTCATTTAGCTTACTCAGTTTCTGCAGGATTAGGAAGGAGAGACATTTTTAAGACGAAAAAATGCTATGTTCAGGTAAACCTCATTTATTACACAATGACACTACCAGCTCAGTTTAATTAATCAGCTGAATCAGTCATGCTGAAACTGGGAAATTTCCAAGGAAGGAGAAGGCATTGATGGCATTTCACTCTCTAAGCAAAACTCCTCCGAGTCAGTTGTGACTAAGGCACTGATTCAGTAAGGCAAACAATCCTTTGGTCTGTATTTTAGGATCAGTTAGATGCCTTTGTTTGGTTAGATGACTAAGTGGTTTGAAGTGGCAGTGGAGAGGCTGAGGATGCAGACAGGATGGGCACTGCACCTGGGCTGAGACAGCCAAATCAAATCCTGATCTGTCTCAGCACTGATGTGCTCCTGGCACTGACTAACAGTACAGCAAATCCAACAACCTCTCAGATACCTATTGTTCCCCAACCTGAATTTGATTTACATTGCCCAGTGTGGGTCCTGCTGTGCCCCAATCCTGTTGGCTGTGAAGCAATAGCTGTCCTGTTCCTGTCTGCCAGAGGCAACTGCATTTCCCACCCTGACAGGTTCTCACTCCATCCGAAACACCACATGCCATTATTTCAGAGAAACTCAGGGAACTAACTCCAGCACCTTCATTTTTACCACTTATCTCCCTCCTACTCTCTGACCTGCTTCTCAAGCTCCAAAAAAACCCATTGATTTGTATTTTATTGGTAAGCAACAAAACTGGAACAAATGGCTCCTGGCAGAACATGTTTTCTCTTTCAGCTGAAAACCTATCGGACTGATGTCCTTGAAATGCACAGTGTGACTAATGCCAGGCTTGCAAGGACCCAGGAGGACACATTTATTGCACTTGTCAGAACAGAGCTGAGCAGCCAGAACAGAAAAGATAAGGTGATAGGTAAAAATGAATGCATTTGCTTGGTACTGAGAGGCAGGCAGAGCACACCATAAACACAGCGAGCGGCGAGACGTGCTCAGGGAAGTCAACAGCAGATCTGATCTGGTTGCTAGAGCTCAGGATCATAAAGGAATTTGAATGCATGCAGGATGGGCACTGTTACTGCTGGATGTCAGGCTTGGATCCTTGTTTGAAAGGAGAGGCAGAGGGAAAGGACCCAAACTCCAAGCAGTCTAGAACTGCGTTGAGAAAATGGCTCAGTCTTTTAGAGGCAAGAATTGGGTGTGAGCTTGTTTTCATCTCAGTGCAGCTCATGTCTGCACACCAGTTTGTTTGCAGAGGATGGTTTCTTTCAAGGGGAAGTTAGAGCCCAGCTTTGTCTCCACACTGAGCATTTGGTTTGTCACAGCTGCCCTGAAACCACTTCTGAGAGGGGACCAATTGCCATAGAGACTCTGCAGTAATTAAGCTCATGAGAGAGCTGCGTGCACGGCCAAGCAAGATATTAGATGAGGGCAACAACAGAGCAGTTTCTGAGGAGCTGTTTTCCAGCTCCACTCTAGCTGCTCCCATTCCCACTAGAGAAAGCAAGAGGAGAATCCCAAGGTACTTGAATTTCAGTATTTTTGGGTTCTGACATGGCTTTATCTGTCTAAGCCAAGCAGGAAGAACAAACAATAGTAAGACCAAGATAATTTGAGGTGAATACAAAGAATTAACCCTGCACAACAAGATTCATGAAGCCCCTTGTAAGGCAACAGGCAGAAGTGGCATTTTTTGGGCCATTCAAAGGAAAACTCCACAACAAAAGGCCAGAGCACTGCGCCTGCCAGCTGAAGGCAAAACATATGGATGATCTGTTATGTTCTTTCTACCCTTCTTGTCTCTGAATGTAGAAAGGCATAAAACTCATGTGTTTTTAGACTGAGTGAATGAAGATCTTCTTCTTATTATTTTTTAATGCTTTGGAACCTGACTGTATATTTTAGAGGAGAAAGAATTAGAGGACTGGTTTTTCCCCACACTTGAAAATTTCCAGAACTGCTTTGATCATGGATGAGAATTGATTTAGGGGATGCAAATGAAGGCCTTGGCAATCTGAAGAAGAAAATCTTCTCCCCTGACATTTCTTGAACGTTCAGAGAATTCTCAACAAGCCATTGAAGTATGGGTTCATCAGAGAGACAAAAAGAAGATTCAATAAGCAAAGAACTACATAAAACCCACCAGCTCCCTCACAAGAAAACCAGCAGCATTAGCAATCTCTCTACCTTGTTCAATCCCTTTTGCTGCTCAGACTTACCTTCTATGGCAAAATATGCATCTAGAAACATGAAAGTAACGCAGGGAAGATGCAAGTCTTGCCTTACAAAGAGAGGCTGAATATTCTGCATCATCATTATAATATTTTACAACTCATTAGCACCTTCCATCCTAGGATCTGGGAGCGGTTACAGCGTTAATTAATGCGCTCTCACAATACTTCTGAGGAGGGAAAGGCAGGTGTCTGGGTGCTGTGCTGACAGGTGCATTACCATTGAATAAGGCAGAATTCCTAGGCTTCCCATTTGCATACTTAGGAAAGCAGGGCACAAAGAGGAGGCAAAATGAACAACTGCTGCAATGCCTTGAAATACCTTGAATTAAGCAGTGCTGTAATACCTTGAAATACCTTGAGCAGATTGGTTTGTCAGTGCTTACCTAAAAAGGAATTCAATAAAATTTAGGCTTTATTAACAGAAGTTTTTTCATCTAGTACCACAATGGCTATTTTAGCCTGTTTTATATAAATAGAAGTGGAGTCTGAATGAAACTGGATCTGTTTCTTTAAAAATTACTTCCTTACTCGAAGGGATACTGAGGTCTCCCCAGTCCCTGAAACCACTTTAGCCTCTGAAAAGCATTAAATAAATTATTTTTAAGCTTAGTAAGGCACCATTAAAGAGAGAGAGGACAGAAAGTGAAGCTGCATCAGCAATAAGTTATTTTACTAATCATCCTCTAACTCAATAAAATAAGAATTACAGGCAGGTGCTCTGGATGAGCCTTTCCACAACGTAAGTGCATAAAAAACTCCAAGGATTTCAGTGGTTCTACATTGGTTCATCAATTACTGTCCTAACCTGGTCTGAAGAGCAGCACTGGGCCATGGCCACAGTAACAATTGCTGTTTATAGAGAAACTTGAGCTAGTGATTTATGCTGGGGGAGAGAGATACAGATAGATAGATAGACAGATGTGTGTGTATATACACATACATATGTAAAGAGTGAAGAACTATGGTTTTTTTCCCCAGTTCTATCCCTTTGGGTTGGTGACTAGCCCCTACCTATATCCTTACCTGACAACACAGTCCAGTAACACACCAGTCTACAAGGATGGATGGAACTCAAATATTTGCACCAATATTTAACCAACTCAGCTTACAGATGTTTTGTATTCCTCAGGCTCGTGGCATTTCATAAACATCTGGTCATACAATGAGATTTTCCCTCTGCCTGTCTTCCTGCAAGGGAGAAGAGAGGAGCCATGTGCATGAGTATTCCCCTCCCCAAGAGCCATATGGGAATGTAAAGGCATTCTCTGAATTCATTATCCAGCCCCACAATATGATTCTGTCTTTGTACGGGCAAGAAAATGGATGTTAATTTATTCCTTATTGCTAATTTGAAAAGGAGCACAAACACAACAGTTCCATTGCAGAGACTTCTACCAAGGGTGTAGTTTAAGTCCAATTATGTGCTATTAGTACATTTGCTCTTTATTCCTGTGGCATATTAATTACATGTCTGGTATTCTGATAATTAACACAATTATACTCTTTATTTTCCCCTTTCGTTAGCCAATATTCTTGCATTTTATTCTGATAAGTAATTTTCTGTAGGTAAAAGGAGCCAAATCATTACATATTAATAAAATCAAGCAATGGGGTTTTAAAATGAGCTTAGACAGAGAAGTTCCAGCAGTGTTCTTCAGCAAAAAGCAAAGCAAATGCTCTCCTGGTGGGTAGAACTTTATCTCAGAGGCTTCTGAAAGAACCAAATTACAAGGCTCCAGTTGTGTTTCCAGCATCACAATCAGACTGAAGCAGCAGGGCCATCAGGACTGTACTGGCACTGCCACACACAGCTCTTCCAGCAATGCCACTGCATGTTCAGAGGCTCATTGCTACCAACACCTCTAATCTCCTGTAACATCCCTGGGACTCTGGGACATTCAGCAAAGAGAGTTACAAAGGCTCAACCAACACTTGGTCCACTAAACATCTGGTCCACTAAACAGTTCCGAGACAGAGTTCTAGCTGTCATATTTTCCCCATCTCATTGGTTTTTAAAGAGCATGAAAATAAGCTAAAAAGATGTCCTTGTTTGTCTTGCAATTGGCTTGGAGTGAACTGTTCTCCCTCTACTTGTAGTATCTGACACTGACTCCTCTCCAGTGTCACCACACCTGGCAGTGAGGCTGCAGCTTTACCACACATCTCCCACATATTCTCAAAGCATTTCATAGATCCAAAGCTTCCCAAACCTCAGCAGGGCATGGCCAATACCTGTCCTGTAGATCAGTCCAAAAGCCATCCTGGACAAAATTTAGCACGGATTTAGCATCCCAATTTCGGAGGCTAAGTTACACCTATAGAAACTATCTCTGGTGCATGGAAAAGTCCCTTTCTAAATGATCTGCTCCAAGAGGAAAACCTCCCTTTACTCCCCCCCCCTTTTTGTTCCCTTCTGCCTCTGAAATCCCAGTGCTCCCAGCTCCTCCCTCGCCGTGCCCTGGCTATTTAAGTTCCACTCTCATCAGACAAGAGTGCAGTTAAATCCTTTGTCATCTCACATATTTATTTCTGTTCTGACAGATAGCAGTGGTGACCCTTCCTGCAATAAGCCACTGCCCTCCCGGCCCTGGCTCTAATTGCAGATTCGCTAATCATGTTTTGATCACCCTCCCAGCTCTGCTGGCGGGGACGGAGCACACGCAAACACGGCGCTTGTGTTCTCCTCCGTATGGAAAGGATCAGAGGATTAAGAGGAACAGTCAGCCCTGATTAATGCTGCTGGGGCAGCGAGAGCTCCTTGCCAGTGGCAGGGCCCGATTGCCTCCCCGTGGGGAGCTCCCGGGCAGACAGTCTGGCTGCTGTTTGGAGAGGTGGATGCTGCTTTCTGCTGCTGCTCTGCAGTAGGAGGAAGGTTAAGTGCTGACACTGAACTGTCCTGGGGTGGGAAGGTTGTGTTAAAGCAGTGCAATACTGTTCTGGGAGTGTACAGAGGGTTGTTGCCATCCCTGACTCAGCCACTGACCTACCAACCAGCAGAATTCTCTTCAGTGGTTTTTGAATGGGTGTTATAAAGATAGGAACCCTAAAAGAGCCTGCAAAGAGCTGTTTTGGCTTAACAGAGCAGGAAACAAATACACACTGAGCTGAGGCTCATCGTGGATCTGGCAGAACCAACACCACCACAGCCTGAAGGGGAGGATGTATGTCCTTCCCAACCCACCCGACCTGTGTAAGTGAATCTGAGTGATTTAGAATAATTACCCCATCCCAACAGCTCTGCTTTAATGGAGCCATTAGATTGTTAACCCCATGGTTTCCTCTGCTCAGGGAAGGAAGATCAAACATTTCTAGTGAGTTCTTTTGGAAAGGTTCTGTGACCATTTCTTCCACTTCTGCTAAACCCAGTGTGATCTCAAGGACCATCCCACCACCCACACAAACACTCAGCAGCCACGAATTTCCACTCCACCTGTACCTTTTCACATTTCAAGTTTTCTCTTGTTTTCAGTCTGGACAAAGAGCCTTTGATGTGAGACTTCTTACTCTTTCTCCTTCTGCTCCATCTTCTGTGTCTGTCAGAAGTGGATCAGCTGAGTAAGTGGAATGACACACTGTCTTTGCAAAGGGAAGCAGGGGGGGGCTTCAAATCCCATGTTGGGTTAAATGGCTGAAGGACAGTGCTTTGTACTGCATGCTAACAGCACACATTGCTCCCTGTTTACTGCTGCTTCAATGATACATTGTCCATTGAGTGTAAGTAAAAAGCTTATGAGATGAGACAGGCATATCATCCTGTCTGAAGCCCAGCTTACACAGGCAGCTCCGTGCGGAGGACGAGGCTCAGGGACTGACAGGCATCTGTGGAACACTAAAATACAGCTCAGGAGAGGTCAAGTATTTATTGACCTGCTCTAAAAATGAGCCTGAGTGCCCAAGTTTCCCCAGTTTGAACGGGAGGGAAAAGATGACAGCTGAAATTCCAGAGGCTCTGCAGTGACTGAGGAGTCCTAAAACTGAGCAAGAAGCACAGGAGCTAGTCTGTCTGCAAGGCAGTAAACAGGATAAATCTTTCCCATTTGTTAAAGCCACGATTTATGTACAAGATTATCATATGCCATTCTGCAGTCCTAATCCCAGACCTTGAAGGAGCAGCACAGATTAGAGCTTCTAACCATTTCCTAAAGTAACATCACTAGTAACCAGTGCTACATCTCAGACAGAAAAGATACTTAAGCAATGAAGGGAAAAAACACCCTAAATATCTGTACAATAGCTTTTATTTTTTCAGTGAGAGGCACACAAAGCCACACATCACACACTAGATATGCACAGGAGAATTCAGCATTAGAACATCTTCATACCCTTTCCCTCAAGCATCTCTGCTCCCTTTGCTGCCCAGCTCTCATTCTGCCTGACAGCTCCTTAATCACAGTATCTCTGTCACACACAAAATAATATTTAACCTCCAGCACAGAAGAAAATGCATTTATAACCTACTGGGTTTTCCCCTTTAATCTCTCTCTTTCTCCACTTACTGTTCCCTCTCTCTTTTAAGCAGCTCTGAGCAAGAATGGTGTGAACAACCTTCACAAAGATTTATTCAGGTCCAGAGAGGAACCAACTCTCTACACTTTGTCAAGGAGGAGACTAAAGAAATAACACACATGACCTCTTCTTTCTACCCAGGTGGCAGAACATACTCTCCATCAGATCACAAAAGCAGTGTGGCCTCTCCTGCAAAGATGTCACTGTCACTTTAGAATTACAGAACCAATTTAATTGTGGCTGAAGCTCAACTCAGTCACTACCCAATGCTGCAGACTCAATGTTGCTTTATGATCCCTCAGTGATATCTAATAGCACTTGTGTTTCTGAGGTATTTTTGTGGCTTGGCTTTACAGCAACCTGACACAGCTGAACTTAATGTTCCTTCTCTTCTGTCTGAGCAGAATTCAAGGTGTTGACTTTCAGCTGGTAAAGCACTACCAGGTCTAAGATCTTATACTATGCCAAAGACCTTGTTCTCTATCTATCTCACCAGTACTTAAGTCATGCTGCTTTTTCTGACAAATTCTCTGCTTACACCTCCAAGGACAGAGGAAAGGATGTTCTCTGCTATGAGCAGAGCTATGAGCATGAGGATATGGTGGTACCAGACTAGTCTACTGTTGACCAGAGCAGGTACACATACATCTGATATTTGCTTGTTTTGTTGTCTGCAAAACCCTTAGCAAGTCTCCCTATTTGCCACTGGGATGTAGTTAATCTAAACATTTCTGTTATCCAGGTCTTGCCTCCTCCTTCTGACACTGCACCGAAAGTGAAAAGATCTCATTTAATTCCCTGCACTGCTCCAATCCTGTGACATCTAGACTTTGCTGCATTTAGAGAGAGGAGACAAAAAGCCAGGTAAAAATGAGCATGTAGCTACAGTAGTCTGGGTAAGTCCACATGCCCCACTTATTTTCAGAAGACTGTGACCTCGAGGTCAAGGTCAGACTAAAACAAAAGGCACTACTGTAGGCCCATATGGTGTGAGCAGCTAAGCGTGCACAGAACCAGCACAGCACAGCTCCTGTTAGAAGGAGCCTGTGAAGTCTGGTGCTGCTGGCAAGGCAAGGCAAAAGCTTAAGATTCTGTCTGGTTTAATTATCATCTTTCTACAGGCTCAAAGAAGCTTATGAGAACACAAGAGCGAGGCAGAACTCTCCTCTTGTGCTTCCACCTACAGAAACTCATCCCTTCCTGACCTGCCTCTCTCTTCCTCCTCACACAGCCCAGAGATTTAGCAGAACGAAGGCATTAAAAAATACACCACTGAGTAGAGCCTGGGCTGTGCACTGTTCTCCTTGCAGGAGACAATGCTGTGCCCAGGCACCAGGCACACACTCGAGGCATTAGCTGCAGCCATCGATCAGGCACACACAGTCAGTGTCTGTCTGCTCCAGGCACTCGAGGTGCAGCACAAAAGGCTGAAGGCAAGTGCTTGGCTCCCACTGTCCATTCCAATCACGTTCAGTGCAATTTACACTGTGCCCTGTGATTAGGAGGTCACAGGCAAAGCTGAACGTGGATTACAGTGCACAGTCAGCAGCAACATGAGCTTCTGTGTCATTCCATGATCAAGGAGCTCCATGTATTCTCCTCTTCTGTGGGACAAACGTCTGTAACACCCAAAGCTGCTCACTTCTGAAGCAGCATCCTGCCTCTGAAATCATGGGAACTCTCCATCCCTTCGCACAGTTAAACGAAACCAAACCCACCAGTGTGGCCACAGTCTCTACAGCCCCAGTGCCACAGTCCCTCCCTACTGCAGCTGAACACAGAGCTCCTGTTGGCAACCCAGGCAGCATTCAGCTCTCTTTCAGTTCCAGTCACAAGTTGCTCTGCAGTCTTGGACCACAATTATGCCTTTAGCTTCCCTGAAAGAACAGACTAAGGGCAGGAAACAACAGAAGCGTTGAGCTCTTGGCAGCTTAAACCAAACCCCCACAGGTAGGACAGCAGGGAGAAAGGGTTTGGAGCCACAGCCTTGGCAAGGTGTTGTCTGCATCCAGCCTTGAGGTGGACTTACACTGCCCATGCTCAGCTCACAGAATTCCCCTCATTTGGGGAATGGTATTTTCAGAGCAATCATCCTTGTTCCTTCCACCAGTTTGGATATTACAAGTCCTGAGTTACACCCTGAGCAGCAACATTACTCTCAGCTCACTGCAAAGTGGGAATGTGTTTTCTGTGACAACATGTGGGCTGTGGGGCAAACTCTGAATGCTTGTGTGACTTAATCTGGATTTGTGTCTTCTGACATCTGAAATTAGCTCTACAAGAGTGGTGTGCAGTGAAATGAAACACAGGGAGCTAACCCTTCACTTGGGGCTAAACCCCCAACAGCTAAGCCAAGAACACTATTAAATACCCATTTGAACATAAATGCAACTAAATGGGGCCCAATATTGCAAGAGTCTCCACTCGGAAAGTAGATGTGACCTTGGGATTCAGCTGAACCAACTTAAAGTACAACCTTGGGGAAAAATAAGTAGTTAACCACCTTTTTCTCTGGGGGTGAAGAGAAAGAGCAAAGAGCTCAGGTGCTGTGACAGGCACGACACATGGGGAGAGGTGTTTGCTACACCTTGAGTAAATGTCTCCAGCTGCTCCTGCCAAGGGTACAAGAAAGATCCTCTCCTGACCCTGTGGCATTGCTGCATTTCTTGCTGCAGCACCAAAGGGCAGCAATAAAAATTATAGATGCATCAGACACCTCTGGGTTGGAGTTAGTCTTGTAATTGTTAAACAAAGGCTGAAAGTTTATATGCTGAGTTTCACAGGCCTCTGGTCACAGATCAGCATTTAGCAGCAAGGAGAATTAACCTGGAAAATGTCAAGGCAGCAAAAAGCTCTGTGCATGGAACTATTTCATGCTGATACATGAGGCAGCTCGTAGGCAGGACAGGTTGTAAAGCTTCAAAAATAATGTTTCTCTTTTCCAAAATAAACAATCCCTAAAATTGAAGTGCTTCAGGCTACAAAGGAAACCAGCCAGGTTGTTTACCACATACTGCAGGAATCCTGCTCAGGGCAAATCAGCTGCAGAGCAAATGAAAGCAAAGCTCAAGGAGGCAGGAGGTGATTTCTTTTCTGTCTTTAGATGGGAACCTACCTCAGTCTGCCAGGGAACAGATCCAAGCTCCTACCTGGGTAATAACAATGCTTCTCCCTGTTATACAGCACTTTTATAGTTGTAGAACTGTGAAAAGCATTGGGAACAAGGAGGTTTAAGGGAAAGTGCAGAGCAAAGTGTCTGTGAGTACAACAAGTCTGAGGCAGATCTGGAAGAACCACACAGCAATCCCATGACCTATTTACTGCACTGTTCCACAACTCAGACACAGATTTGCAGGATGCTCATCACTGAGCAGGCTACACCTGAGGCAGCAAGAAAAGCCTGTCCAGCAAACCCCCATCAGTGCCATGCCTGGCTCCTGATTGCCCAAATTTAACACTTTAACACCCTTAAAATCTACTTCTGTGCCAGGCCATTCATATTGCCTAACTTCACTGAAGTAATTCACCCAGGCCTAACCAAGAGGATCTGTGGGACTACTCAGAAGAACTAAAACAAACCAAAACATTTCACCTCAAAGAAATGAAGAAGAGATGTTATTTCCTGTCCATGCTGTGAACAGGAGGATTTGCCCTGCACACAGCACTGGGTAACACAGGTCCAGCCTCACTGGAGTGGGAACAGGCTGCTGCTGAGGCTGGATGTGCTCCATACTGCTGCCAGTTGGGTTAAAAATCAACTGCCTTCAGCAAATATCCCACCAAGGCATCAACCACACAGCACTCCAGTGCTCCTGTTACTCTTACACCTATAACAGCTATTCTGCAGCTCTAATGAACCTTCTTAAAAGCTCTTTATTAACTACTAAGCTTTGGAACACTTTGTTACTGATGGGTAAGAGTGAGGAAGGAGATGCTACTCACTAAGGCCTTTCTTTTGTAGAGACTGAATGCAGCTCAAGCTTTCTTAAACTTCCAGAAACTGCTCTTACTGCACTGCTGGTTTTTGCTGGTCCCAGTGCCCTGCAGCTCTTTTTGCTGTCAGCTCTGCCACACAGTCCTTGAGGAGGCAAGAGACCAAAAGGAAAGCTGAAGGAGTCATCTTAAAGGAATCCAAATCATACATTCCCCTCCCTGCCCAGGCACTCAGTATCTTTCATAAAGTCATTTCTAACACATTATATATATATTTGATTCAAAGCTTTTAAGTTCTAGTCTTTTTTTCCCCTCCCTCTTGCAGTATAAAGCACTGGTAACTTGAGACCTGGCACTGCTCTGTTCTTGTAAGGGATTCTCAATAGCTATAGAAATTTATCCCACATATGACCCTGAAGTTTTATTTAGGATGATCTCTGCAATAGGTGACAGATCTTTGTATTTCATGGGCCATTTAATCTTCAGCTTCACCAGAACTATTTAGGCTGCTGGTGAATTAGAAATAGAGACTTTATGGAACTGAAACAGATTTAATGGCAGAGCATTAGAAACTTTCACACAGGCCACTGAACAGCCAAGAGGATACAACTTCTAGTAACCACTTACCTTAGGTAGGAGTAGGAATAAAAACCCTGAAGAGCTTATTTTATTTGATTAGTGGTTCAGCTTCTTCCAGGCAGTAGCTCCCTCCAAAGTGTTGCTGTGCCTCCAGCTCACATGTTCTGTTACTCCAAGGTTTATTTTAGGACCTGGAGAATCAAACTCAAGGCCTCTGTGAATGGTGGAATCTCATTTTCATTTACAACAGGCCACACTCCCAGACACAACTACTACAGCAACTGTGGGGAAAGATGAAGAGGATCTGATTCAGGTCTGAATCTTCTCCTCAAGCTCTGGGAAACACACTGTGTTATGAGAGGTAAACAGAAGTACAACAGCACATTTTGAACATCTAAAGGCACAGGTCTCCCAAAAAAAACCACCCAGAGAGTGAGTGCTTTTTTGGGAAATGACTCCAAAGCTCTTACACTATCTCAGTGAATGCCTCAAGCACTATCTGGTTGGTAGTTGGACTATACAAACTTTTCTTCTCACAAACATATTTCAAATTAGATCTATACTCACCTCTAAAAATCAGCAGATTTCTTAGTTTTATTAGCAATGGTTTGCTTGAAAAGGCAAAAGCACAAAGGTAAAGCTAGAGAAACAGTAAGTCCACCACAGTGATGTGCTGTGTTTGGATTTCTCTACCTTCCAGCTAATCCAGAATCCACAGCTGGAATAGGGATTTCATTCTCACAGCAAGAAGACAAACACTTAGAAACACAACTCAAAGGAAATACTGGAAAACTCTCTTTGCTTTCTGCCTCATTTATATAGGAATTCTTTATTATAAACCTTCCAGCCCTGGGTGAGAGTTAAGACATCACCAGTGGGGAGGGCAGAGCACACAGGGCACAACCAGGCACAAATATGTTCAAGAGACAACAGCTCCTCCAGTTTCTGAATCATTGGCTTTTTTTCAGCATATTCTTCTCAACACATTACTCCAGACCCCAAAGTGTGGAGCCTACATGGAAGTCTTTCACAAAGGTGAAGCAAAGTGGTTTCCATTTGGCAGTTTAACAGTGTAATAAATCAATAAGAAACAAGAGTAGCTATTAAAAACTGTATTTTCCCTCCCCCCAACAGTTACATTTCTTTTAGTGAAAAGATTAAACCACATAAACACTTCACTTTTACATTACTCCAGACCCCAAAGTGTGGAGCCTACATGGAAGTCTTTCACAAAGGTGAAGCAAAGTGGTTTCCATTTGGCAGTTTAACAGTGTAATAAATCAATAAGAAACAAGAGTAGCTATTAAAAACTGTATTTTCCCTCCCCCCAACAGTTACATTTCTTTTAGTGAAAAGATTAAACCACATAAACACTTCACTTTTCTTCTAGAAAAGCCAGCTCAGGATAGGAATGCCACAGATACACACGGAGGACAGTGACAGGCACCACAATCAGCCCATTCACTCCAGACAGCAGCCAGAAACACAGGAACCCCCTCCAGTTAACCCTCCAGGGCTGCCCCTTGCACCAGTGTTAACAGGAAAGTGCCTCCTGGGCAACCAGGTCCAAATTTCAGGAATCTTTAGGGCTCATTCCACGTTGATTTTAATAAATTTCTTATCTGGCCCCAACAAACAGGGGTAAAGGATTTACTTTCACAATGAACTTTACAAAGCTGCAACTGAATCAAAAGCTTTTTCATGACTAGGTGTGCAGTTGTTCTCATTACACAGTATTTATTTGCTCCAGATAATTTCCTCCTTGTGCTCACAAGTCCATTCTTCCTTTGCATACAGTCCATGGTTTCTCTCCAGCCTTTCCCCCATTCTGAGACCACAAGAGCATCCTGTCAGCAGAATTTCTTGCCATGAAAATGGTCATGTTGTCACAGTCAGGTTCTAGAATTGGTACTGCAAATAATTAACACCCAACAGAGAAAGGAACCAGGAACAGGTGAATGGAGTTCAGCTTTAATAAGGTTCTGAAACATCTCCAAGTCAGTGCAACCCACAGCAAAATCCAGAAGTTGTGTAAAAACGACCTGCACACATGAGAGAAGATGAAGTGCTTGGGTTTAGGCAGCAGTGCTAGAGACTGTGTGCAGAGTCCTGAACAGTCAGTGCACTTCAGGAGTTTCACTGCAGGTTCTCAGTCTGTCAGTGTGTGTGTGTCTGTGGTTTAAGGCTCTGCAGCTACAGAGAGAGTAAACCTGAGAGTGTCACCTGGACACTCAGTGTTGGACAGCTCAATGCACAGCTACTGCCTCTGGGAACAGTGCCTAAAGAAAATGGGATTATCTCAGGATCCAGGTAACTTCCCTACCACCAAACAGCTGCAAGGAGGCAAACCATGTACAGTTCCTCTAGTGACTAGAAACTTAGTTATCAAAGCCCAGTGCAAGCTGGCTTTAAGTTAATGATCACTAATTTTTGCTGATGTGAGAGCTAGCCTTGTGCAGCAATCAAGGGTTAAAGTGGAACTCTATGTAGTCTTTGAAACGAGCTCACATATTCTCTATACAAATTTGGCAAATTCATGTCACAGCCACAGATCTCACTCTTGCAATTCCTGCAAAACACCTACAGCTCCTCTGTCAGAAGCAAAGAGAGAAGCCACCTGAGCAGCCAGGTGTGCCAGGGGCTCATGGCACAGCCCCCTCAGCAGCCCAGAAGGGCTCTGTGTTCCAGCCTAACAGGTAGACTTTATTGAACCTAATCTGCTTTTGACACAAGCTCCCAAAAGAGCTCGAGGCCACAGAGCAGCTGAGCATGGAAAAACTGATTGCATCAGAGACACTGCAGCCAGTAGGAAATCAAACACATGATGCCAAAAGCCAATCCAAACCCCAAAACAACCCCCCAAAAGCAAGTGTTTATATGTGTGTACATGTAATAAATATTGCAAAGCACATTTGTCTTCTTCCCCTCCCCGAGTCAGTAAGTATAAAGAAAGAACCAATGCACCAAAACATCAGCTTCCTGCAATGAAAGTGTTGGAGTCAGCAAAATACCTGCAAGCCAACTGAAGGGAAAGCATTTGCATTGTCAACCAATCACAAGTTGCTTCCAGTTCTATGCAGCCAAATCAAACCCTCTTCAAATTCACAAGTTTGACCTAAATAAGCACCACAGCATGAAAAGCTTCTTTAGAAGTAGGATGTCAAGAGACTTACTTTAAAATAGAAAATAAAATGTGAGAGAAAAGGTTTCCATTGGTCAAGTTTGAAAAATTGCCTTCCTTTAGCCAACCACAGCCTGTCCCTTTGAGCCAACCAAAAATACACCTTTAGCTTTGCCCTGAATGAACACAGCCCTGCTGAGCAGCAAAATCTGACAGGAATAGATGGCTGTGAGATGCATTCGGAGGGTTGGGCAAAGGGAAACAACATTACAAAGGAGAAGGAATACCAAGGAACAATTAGGGTGGGCAAAGGAACTTAGTAACGCTCAGCCATCCTCCTCTATCTTCAGGAATCTCACTGTCCTCTCCAGCTCTGTGTTGTTCAGGTGTCCTGTAGTTACTGTCTTCTGTCTTCTGTCTCTGATCTGGAAAATGCCATCACAACATCCTCAGCACCTGCAATAACAAAGGATACAGGAAAATATGTGCCATAATTACTTCCTTCAGAGAACAGTGCAGAGATGCAGTACCCAAACTGTCATTCTGCACAGCCAGAAAGTCAACAGGAAAGCAAAAAGAGGACAGAGAGAAGAGAAAGATGCAATTTCTTATTCTTCCAGGGAGTGGAATTTGAACGTTTCGGCCGTTGATTTAAAGTGTTCCTTTGCAAGCCTAAGGAAATGAGTTTGTTCTAAAGAAACCCAAGAATTCCTTGCTTTCATATATTCCTAGGAAGCAAGACTTAGAATGTACACAGACATGCAGAGATACTTTTCCCTTTGCCTCGTAAACTCCAGCACTGGATAAGAAATGTACTGAACTTCTTTGAGGTATGAGGACTTCAAGTGACATTTAGGTATCCTTTACTATATCTTTGCATTTTGTTATTCATTACTCTTTGCTTTTAAAGAGCAAAATCTTGGTTTAACAGGCCAGCTGAAAAGTTGGTGCTGAAAAATCACTTAAACACCCTTTTTAAACTAACATGACTTAAAAATATTCCATTCTCTAATAGAAGTGCAGGACTTTTTTTTCAATCTGAAGGCTTTCATCTGCCCAGGAAAGAGATACAGCTCTGCTAAGCAAAGCTTTCATCCCTAGCCTGCAGAAATCTCTTCCAGAAGAATTCAGTGTTTGGACTTTCTCAGTTATAGGATTATTTTTATTTTCCATTGAAGCTATCAACTGTGTATAATTGCCATCAAAACTCACGTCCCCCAAGCACAGAAAGATGTTAATTACCTTCCTATAACCATCTCCAAGACTTTGCAAACTTGTGTGGCCTTTCAAGAGGACATATACTGCAGACAGTCCTGAACAGCTGAAGAAACACATCTGATAAAGGCTGGTAAAGAACTCTCCATGCTGACTTCATCCTTCCAAAAGATACCTGGAGACCCTCAGAACAGAGATCTGCTCCCTGGATCCCCTAACTACAGAGTGTGGCCCAACAGGCACTTGCAGAGAAATGTCTTCAGGACATTATGGAAATAAAAGTACATCACAGAGCAGTGTCAAAGCAGTGGATTAAATCAGCATCTCTAGTCTAGACAAGAACTGGAAAACAACCCTGAAGGGCTGAATGCAATATTTTTTAATTCCTGGGAAAAATTTGATCCCCAAGAAAGTCAGATAAAAGGAAAATGTTTCTTTCATCTGCAGATCCTCTAAGAGCATTTCTCTGACTAGAAAACATGATGAATATTCCAGTCACTGTTTGTATAATGTCTAAAACTTGTGTCCCCACTCAGGTGATCCCAAAGTGTTGAGGTACAACAGTGACCACACTTGGCCTTCAGAAACTATTTTGGTCTGCTCGGGATAATTTTGCTTAACAAGTTTTTCTTCAAAGCTTCTATTAAGGGATTAAATGACAAACTAGGAAATGCCAAAAGCAACACCAACTGCCTGTCCCAGTCAGGTAACTGATCAGCTCGGCAGAATCCTCTTACAGGGCCTTGGAAAGTTCAGATTCAGCTCAGAGAGAGCATCAGCAAGGAAAAATTCTCCAGTCTTCCTGAAGCATATCAAGAAGGAGGATCTCTGCTTTGTGCCCCAAGCAACTTCTGCCTATACACCTGCACACAGGCTAAAGGAGGACTAATAAAAATTCCTCATATGTGAATCCCATTTCTCAGTGCTCCAATCTGCTCTTTAGTCTCAAAACAGCAGGAAAAGTGGCCAAAAATGGTTGTAAATTCCCCTCGCTAATGTCCTTAAAAGCCAAATCAATGTCTATGAAATGCAACTACATTTACTTTTACACACTTCACAATTTATTTGTTATATGCACTCAAAGGAGGAAACATGAAGGACCAAGCAGCAGTTTGTTTTTCATATGTAGGACCCTTATCTTATATAAAGCTACATCAAAAACTGCTCTGCTGCACCCTGTTGCCAGCACTCAGCAGCCCTGCAGTCATCTCCCTTTTCATCTCCTCCACCAACTGTTTTTTTCCTTGATCAAAACAGAAATGATATATTGCACCAGGATCCAGCTCAGAATTAACAAGTTGCTTTGTTGATTTTAAGTGCATAAGAACTACCAACTCTACAAAAAGAATTGTGAGAAACACATTGGTAAAAAAAAAAAAAAAAAAAAAAGAGGAGGACTGATATTTAGCAGCAGTAACAAAACAAGGGCAGATCCAGCCCAACCTCTGCACTGTGTTTTCCATGCATTCCCGTGGAAGTGGAGGAGGCTGGAGCAGCAGCTGGAGTCTCCTAGCAACCACAAAATCACAGACGACGTCACACCAGCACAGGGATGAGCTGATTACTTAACAGATGTTGATTGTTTTCCTGGGGTCTCCCCTTTGAGGGTCTAAATAGGAACAAACTCTTCCAAGCATCCTTACAGTCCCCTGCGGAATGGGAAGCTTCATTCCAGATCATCCCACCACCCCATAACCACACAGGTCTGTGTTCCTGCCCTGCAATCCCAGCTCTCAGCACCGTTCCCAGGCACAGCACAGCCCTTTCAAGCACATGATGAGCAGAAATAGCTTTGGGCACAGGGGATGTCGGGAATGCTGCTGCTCCTTTCGGCTCACACAGGCAGCACAGGCACTGCTGAGAGCAGAGCCACCCTCAGCTCCCACTCCCATCTCCTGGGCTCACCTGGCACAGCTTCAACACCAGTGTCACTGTCCATATGACCTTCTGACACTGTGACATTTCCCTGGACTTTGAATGGGAGAGAAGGGAGTACAGGAAATCCAGTTTGTTAGTGCAATAGAACACTGAAAAAAAAGCTAAATATCAAGCCCATATTCTATCAAAAAGAAAAAGTGAGAGTGCAATAAAGAATAGAGTGTGAAAGTGTAGAAAATGCTTGAATAGCTATAGGATTGCTGAATTATTATGTGCATCCTAAAGCAAGTAGAACAGTGGATGGAGAATGGGTCTGGAACTCAAGATTTCACAGCCAAAACTAACCACCCTCATTGTGCAGGACCCTTGTTTTACCACCAATGCAATCACAGTAACTGAAGTATATTTACCACCAATGCAATCACAGTAACTGCAGGTATGAAGTACCCTGAACCTGTGAACAAAGTAGCTTTTAAAATCAGTTTCACAGTTTACTAGTATGTTAAGGGGTTGGGATGGAGCTTAGAGACCATCCAGCCCCAACCCCCTGCCCTGGGCAGGGACACCTCCCACCAGACCAGGCTGCTCAAGGCTTTATCCAGCCTGGCCTTGAACACTGCCAGGGTTGGGGCAGCCACAGCCTCACTGGGCAACCTGTGCCAGTGTCTCACCACCCTCACAGGGAAAACTTCTTCCTAATATCTAACCTAAATTTCCCTCTTTCAATTTCTCCCCATTACTCCTTGTTTTGTCCCTGCAGTTCCTAACAAAGATCCCTCTCCAGCTTCCCTGGAGCCCCTTCAGACACTGGAAATCACACCACCATCCAAAAGCATCTTCCCTCCCCGATGCTCTTCAGCACTATATAATACAGACCTTCCCACATGGTACTTGTTAAATGGAGCTGAGCACTCAGTACAAGAACCAAGGTGGGTAAACAACTCCTTAAGGAAAGATTATGGATTGTGTTGGAAAGGGAAATCACTGGGACAAAAGCACTTTCTGAGTGCTTGGCCTTTGCACCAATTTTACTTCATACCTTCACAAATGAACCTGGAACTGAAAAGTAATGAAACTAATGAAAGCTGATGGCAATACAAAGTTAAAAAGTGCTGCCAAAACACCAGGGAGCAGTGAAACAACAATCCACAGGAAGGAACAGACCAGGGGTGGCAGAAGGGGTTTAGCTATTCAGTTTAGAAAGGAAGAAAAGAAGGATAAAGAGTAGAAGTGATGTATTTCTCTGCCTCTTGGTACAGTTTTAAGCAAGATTAGTAAAGAATGGATTTTATACCCAATTCTGAAGAGCTTTATTTCCTGCTCCCTCCTCAGTTCCTTTTGTTATTTGGTAGAACCACCAATGTTTTCATCTGCAGCAATCACATGCAACTCAGCATTTGCAAGAGCCTCAGGCAATTGCCTTTAAAAAAACAATTTGATCTATCAAATAAGAGATAACAATATCTTCCAGGCAGATAAGTAAGTGGGTGGGTAACCTGAGGGCACAACACCCAACAGAAAACATCTTGCAGTAAAGGCTCAACCTATGCTCATTTCTTTTATCCCCACATTAAAGACCAAATTCTACCCTTAGTGAGGTGGTAATTATCACAAGGAGGAAGACAAACTTTGTGCAAACAGCAGCAGCCACGCAAAGTTCTTACAGGCTGTCAGACCTGATGCTGGATGGGCAGTGAGGAAAATGCAATGGACACTCATCAAAGCTTCCAACCTTCCAGAAGTCACTGGTGGAACATGGCTCTGTCTGAAAATGTCCTGTGGCAGAAGAACCTGGGTGACATTTGTCCAGAAGAAGGACATCCACGTGCACATTTCTCAGCACAAAAGCGAGTTTTGTTCAAGCTCAGTCCTACAACCCGAAGCACCCAGAGCTAAATGACACCAAGCTAACGAGGCTGCTCATTAAGCAATTCTCCTGTGCTCACGTACAAACACTGCCAGAGAACAGAGCTGGGGCTTCCATGTGGTGAAAGGCAAGCAGGGATTAAAGTACTAGTGAACAGAGCTGCTCCTGCAGCCCCACTTGGCTCCCACAACGGATGTTTTCCTCCTAATCAAGTGAAAGAAATGCAAGAAGCAGAGCACAGGTTATAAAGTTAAGCTGCACATGGCCAAAAGCCTTTGCCTGAGACAATGGGATTGTGAACCACATTTACTTTTAGCACATCCTTCACTGAGCTCTGCACTTCCAGTAATTAATGTATAGAACAATGACAAAGGCACAGGTACAACCTGACCTTTGCATCCAGCCAGCTTCTCCCCACAGCTGGCCCTTTTCTGGGCACATCCCTCACTGAAACAGAGGCTGACACATGTACCCAAGGAAATATTCCCCATCTTCTCTCATGAGCAAAGCATTCATTGCCACAAACACGCAAATAGTTCTCCCACTTCTTCTGCCTTACGCTCTCCCACCCTCATCCTTCCTAGAAATTAATGATAATTAACTGGGAGCTTACGTCCTGTCTTAAAAAGCAACAGTGACATTCTCACCCCACTAGCTTCCAAAAAAATCCTGCTGTGGTGGTGTTCCAAGTGCAGCTGTGTGGATTGCTGAATTTAGAGTTCTTTTACACCACTTGCACTTCAGTCTTAGCAAGCCAAGATGAGCTGAAGGTCAAATGACTTTGCTGCACAGCAGTGAGGACTGTAGACAGCCACTGAGCTCAGCATCTGCTACTGCTCATCACTTCACCTACATTTCAGAGAATGTCACCAAGCTAACGTTCCCCAGCGAGTACTTGGGTCCAGTGACATCAGCAGGGCACAAGCTGCATTGAAGCCACACTACCTGGACACAAGGGAAGATGCTAAGTGACACATCAAAGCTGCTGTTTCCAAGTGCTCTTTGAATGATGACTATCTGTACACCTGATTTGTTTGTAGTCACCTGCAGCATTAATTAAACCCCCAAAGCCTTTTGAGATCAGGAGGTTAAGCCTGGTGTGAATTTCTAAAAGCTGACAAATTAAAAAACATAAATTCTTCACTGCCCTCAAGATGTTTGAATAACATTTCTTCAGCCACCTTCCTGCAACGACCTTCTAAACATAAGGATTATGTTAGAGTGTTCAGGCACTGGGATATTGCCCAGGGAGGTGGTGGAGTCACCATCCCTGGAGGTCTTTGAGAGGCATCTGGATGTGGTACTGGAGGATATAGTTTAGGGGTTACAGCAGTGACAGGTTAATGGTTGGACTCAATGATCTTAGAGGTCTCTTCCATGATAACTCTTCTCTGAAATTTCCAGTGTTAGTATCCCAATCTGCCATTCCAGGAACACACCCTGCACTGCTGAGAGGAGCAGCACATGAAAATCAGCCTTGTGTGCAACAGAATAGAGCCACACTGAGAAGAGCTTGCTCTCCACTTCTCTACCACCATCTGCTCTTGGATGAGCAGTCCCCTCCTCACCCCACAACCAGCCTGGGGTCACCTTTGATGCCCCACCACCCAGAGAATGTGTCTAACCCAGCAAGGCATGTGTTTGCATCTCAGCTCTGCCCTCCCCAAGGGACCTGCTTTCTTCAAGAACCAGCACTCACTCCTGTTGCTATAGGAACACCAGAGCTGTAATCACCAAGGTCTCAGCATAATTCCCATCTCAAGCTTCCTAGCTGCACTGCTTCCATTTACAGAGCTGCCAGAGCAGCCACTCCAGCGAGCAGAGTGCCAGCCCACCCTTCAGAAATGCAAGGAACAGGGGAACAGGAAATGTGGGGTTTATGCAGGAGATGCCTCTGTGCATATAACTTCCTGAGAGGCATTTTGCTTGTACTCAGGAACATGTGAGAAAGCCTTAATTTCAGCTGGAGAAGCCTAGGGAGTGTGAGCTGTGTCAGCTCTTGCTGCAATGCAGGCAAGACCAATATGTTAATATCCCAAAACAGCTCATGATTACATCCCCTCTCTAGCACTTACACAGAGATGCCTCTGGGTTCCTCAGTTATTCTTGGAGCCATAAAAACAAACCAACAAACAACCCACAGATGTCAGCTAAAAAGCTCCCTGAGCAAAGCAAAAGGCTCTGCAATTTGCACTCTCACACAGGTGTTAACAACATTTCTGCAACGATGGAAAAATAAAACGGTGATGAAGAAATGTGAGCAGGACATTAATGTTTAGAGCCTTAATCAATATTAAATTTAAGTATTAAATGCCTCAGCTTAGTTTTATAACTGCTGTTCAAGCTCTTCTGGGTTGATGAGAGCTCCTCCCCTCTGCTAGCAGTTCACCTTTCAGTGGGTCATAAAGTATTTCTAATACATCAGATAAACCTTTGAGAGAGAAGTGTAGCAAAGTTAACACACTGAGGGACTAAGCACTTCCTGAGAGTCTGGAATACACTGAAAATACAGGGAAAAAAAGACTATTTTAAGCCTGGAGTACATGTTCTGCTCACTCAGACCTGTTGCCCCAATAGATGTTGCAGCTATAAATGTGAAGAGTTTAGAACACATTCTAGAAAGATTTGCACTAATTTCAATTTGGTATCTGCTCCAGCAAATGAGAGAGCTCAGGGTGTGTGTCATTATTCCCTGATTTCCACAAAGATACTCAGCAATGCAATCAGTCACTCTGAGGTTCCTGTCAGGAAAACAAGATTCCCTCCCACAGCAATGCAGGTGCTTCAGGGGGGAAGGAAATCTGTAAACAATCCTAACCCAGTGATTTTCTACATCTGAGCAGATGAATTCCTTTGGAAAGCAAGATAAGAAATAACAAGATAAAGGATATAATTTCTCTTCCAATAAAAGCAAACACAAACTGAAGGGGAGTCTTAGCCCTCAGGCTTGCTTAGCCATTACAGAGGTATGCTAAGATGTTTCTTGATCCAAATTAGCAATTAACTTCCAGTGCTGAACCCAAAGACAGCAAAGAGAGTAACAGGGAGGAACTTTAAATGCCAGAGAAACTGTTATTACTAGTGGCTCACTGGAGGTTCATGGCCCAAGCCTGAATTCAGCAGGGACAGCATAAACTTCTGTCTTCAGTGCACTGTCACACGGCAGCAAATGTGGACACAGAGGCTGCAGTGACTCCCTGTGGTCACACAAACAGCCTCACACAAAGGAGCTGACAGATCTTGATCAGAAATCAGAGTAGGAAGCACCACCATAAGTGACAAGCCCAGCAGTCCTACCTCAGGTAATTGCTCTGAGGCCACAACCAGCTGCTCTAAGACAGTATCGCATGGGTGCACAACAAATAAAAGCAGAACAATTGTCATGGAGGCTGGGATGCACTCATAAAATCCTGGACCATCCATCCTTTATGCTCTTGTCACAAAAAAAAAAAAAAGGAACCAAACAACCTTGCTGCACTCTGGGGCCAGACTGCAGCGTTTAATGACACCCAGACACCTGCAGGGCTGACAGAGCTCTGAGTGCTAAGGCCAAGGACGTCACTCTTTTCTTTTTGGAATGAAATGGGGATGTGAAATCAGCTTTGTGTCTTTTGTGTGCCTGCTGAGGGAAATGGCTCTAAAGATAGGGCTGAGAGCAACCTGTCCTGTGGAACAAAGGCTTGTGAGAGCCACTGAAGTGCTAACTCGTTGAAAGTTACTCCTTAAATAACAACACCTTTGCCTTGTTGTGTAAGGCAAGTTGCATAAAGGGGGGGGGGGGAAATCCTCCAGAGGAGATTCAATGAAAACAGCAGAAAAGCAGAGAAGAAAATTCCTTTAAGCAATGCTGGAGCAGACAGAAGAGTCAGTGTGTTTGGGATGGACTTTTCAGCACAAGACAATGCCATCTAGTGGAGATGGAACCTCCCTCGAGGTGGGAAATTGGACACTCCTGAGGTTGTATTCCCTGTTCCCAATCCTTTCATAATCGACCCTTCCTGTGTCACCAACCCCAGGGCACGGCCAAAGGGACAGACAGAGCAGTGATCACTGCTGCCTGAGCCACCACACCTGAGAGCAAAGAGCAGCAGCAGCAGCAGCACTGACTGTTGCAAACCTGGAGAGACTTCTGAGGAAATCCAAGTCCTGAGCAAGAAATTAGAGTTGTTTCTGCCTGTGCAGCACACCACAGCTTCACCTTTCTCCAAAGGAAAAGGTATTGGGCTAGGAGTCCTCAATTCCATTTGCATTTCATGCTAGTCACCACTGAATCTGGAGAGATGGAGTCTCTGAAGGTGAACAGAACATCCTTCCCTACTTTAAATATTTAACTGTTTTCTTGCTTTGTTCTTTTTTCCCTGCCCAGAAAAAATCTCAGTGCTCAGGCCACCAGCTTAAGTGGAATTTGGGAGGACTGAGGATAGATTGTGGTCAGATCTCCCAGGAAAGACAGCAGAGTCTCAGATTCCATCCAAGAGAGGGAGGACTTGATCTCCCTGGGGATGAAGTTTTAAGAATCTTCAAGGACTTGTAGAAAACGATGGCAGAGAAATCTCAGTATCTATTCAAACATGGGACAAAGACAACATTCTGAACAATGGGTGAAGCTCTTGTGTTTCCTGCACTGCATGAGTGAGTCTAGAAGCAAATGAATGAACTGCTGGTCTCTCTTTGGATTACATTTAAAAGTCATGTCAAAATTCAGGTTTTTTGAGTCTCCAAAGCCTTCTGCAAGGGAAGAAAATATAATTTCACAGAAAATAAAACCAGACAGTTTAGACAGTGCAGTTGGATCAAGCTGTGCAGGAGCACAGCTGTAGGAAGTATCCACGTCCCCTGCCTGGACTTCTGTTTTCATCATCTCTCCTTGCAGGTAATTCCACAGGTATTTCGATGGTGAGAAATGTGGCTACTTTGGAGATAACACTGCAAAGTGCCAACTGCAACTAAGACAAGTTTCTCCTCACTGAATGTGTCTATCTCAGTTTTTGACAAGAAACTGACAAGTTTTCTCTTCAGACTGGCAGAGGAGTTGCAGAATTCTGAGCCAAAACACACAAGTATATCTACTTCCATCAGCCCCAGCTATGTGAGGAATGAACACACAGCCTCAAAAGGGAAAGGCAAGTTTGTGCAGGTTTTGTTTCTAATGGATTTCTAAATGTCTTAGATCTATATTAAGTTCCTGCTCAACTCAGTTCTTTCTGGCATAAGAGTTAAAATTTTCCTCCAACACCAAACTGTACATTATGAATGTGATTTGGCACGAGGCCTAAGCAGGGGAGGAAAAAAATTCAGTAAGAAACATTGAGGTTCAGAAGAGATTAGTGGATTCAGAGTAGCTCCACAGCATTGTTTACCAAGACTTCTGCCCAGAATTAACACAACCAGCACGTCCTTCATCCCCTTAATGGGAACCTAAACAAACCAAAGCAGATTTGCAAACTTATTACGTGTCTCCTACCCCTGTCTGGGAATTAATTACACTGTGCAAAGGAAAGGAAAGCAATGGGAAGCTAATTCCTCCTATTGCTAATCTTTCCCTCTTACCCTGCTGAAATAGTAACACTGCACTTCCACACTCATGGAGACGTGGAAAAGGGAAGACATTGTTAGGTGATTCCATTTAATTTTGTGAGAAAAGTGTTATCAAGCAACTAAGGTCACAGTAACTAAATTATCACATGCCTAACACATGTTTTTGGACCTTGGGAATCTATTTACTTTACATTTTGTTACAGAGCTCCCAGTTTGAAGAGTGCAAAGTGCTTGCAAACCACCCCCAGTCTTGTTCCCTTTCAGGCACAGCTATCCAGCTCTAGAATAGATGTCACAATTAAGATGAATGTCATGCTATGAAGAGGATCTATACTGAATAGAGTAAGACACTCAGACCTAGAGGGACCTGAATTTTACTTCACCTACAGCAAAATAAAAAAAAGGAATATATCAGGTTAAAATTCATTTCTGTTTGAGGTATTGGAAAGAACAGGAAGCTCTGTACCTTCACTCTGCTCAAGGGACTTTGGCCATCCATATCTTGAGTGATATGGAGAATGAAGTGTTTGACAATGCTGCTCAACCTAATGAATCTCAGGTACAGAGAGTACTGACTTTACCTGCTGTCCACTCTAGTTCTCCTCCAAAGCCTATTGCAGGGTATGACACATCCCAAACTGCAGGATGGATCTGAGCACGTGGCAGATAGAAATCAGGACCCTTTTCTGAGCTTATTGTCCTGGATGAAATAAGCAGAAGGCACACAAGTGCAGTACTCACCCTGGTCGATGGAGTGCTGAGGGAGTTGGCTAAGTTGGCTGTTCACTACTCCTGCGTACGTGCGCAAGAACTCCTCCTCGCTGGCAGTCAGCTGGGAAGGCACAAGGCAGTCAGCAAAAAGGACAGACTACAGAGATCAGCCCCCATTCCCCAGCAAGAAACAGCACAGTTGCCTCTATTCTGCACTTGAACAGCCTAATCACCTGTTCTTTGTGCAGCTCTACCATCAGCAAGGACACAGCAGCAAACTGGGACATCATCGCGGAGAGATACAAAGTCACCTTAAACCAGTTGCTTTATTTTGCTGGTTTTCCACTAGTGAAAAGCTTTACATCTAAACATCTGATCATTTATCTATGTATGGTAGTTTCAGACATCCCAAGCCTCATAATGTTTGAGCAAAAATCAATTGTGTCTAACTGCAGATAATGGTTAAGTCAATGATGGCTGAAACAATTCAGTGATAAAACCAAACCATCACCTGCACATCTCAACAAGGACCATCCCAGGGACTACAGAATTGTCAGGGAAACCACAAAATATGGGCTATAAAGTACATCTTACATTTGATCCCATCTTCCTCAGCATGAGTAGAACTCTGACTTTCTGCTGAATATACATCTCCTCCGGACTCTTTCCGGGGACGCCCTCACGGTTCATTCCCCTCCTGCCAGCTCCTGGATTTCCTGAGGATATAAAACCAGAAAAAGACAAACTGAAATAGGTAATGGAGAAAAACAGGAATACAGGAAAAGCTTCATTTCCAAGCTCCCAGTTTGTGCCACTGACAGCCTGGAGAGTTAGGAGAAATCCTTGAGGACGTCAACAGCTAAATTGGGCCTTACATATGCAACCCCAACCTTCACAGAGGGTGATGCTCACGTCCCCACCAGCTCATTAGCTGTGGTTATGTTCCTGCAGGAGTAGGAAAAGAATTTGAACAACTAGATGAAAGAATCACCCTGACAGAAGAGTCTGTGGGTTTGGGTTTTTCCATAAATAAGCACAAGCAGAATGCAAACAGGATGCAGAAGGCACAGCCATCAAGGCCGCAGCGGCTAAGCAAAAGCTGTGTGAAACCTCAACTCTTAAATCTTTCTCCTCTGTCTGTCTTTTTTTTCCCCATTATATATCATATAAAAAGGCCACTGCACTTTTGGAAAAGTTATCAAAATTTGTGACATGGCCTTGGAGAGAAAGAAGAGTTAAGAGGAGCAGGGAAGGAGCAGAGTTTATCATGCTTTCTTGTATCATTTAAGAGCTGAAGTTTTGCTTTTTAGTTTAATAAACCATAATTATGTTATGGAATAAACAGACTGTACTAAATTCTAATGCACAAAGCATGATTATACTTTGCTGTGTATCTGGTAATTATTTAAGTTCCACAATGGGGTGTTTACCAAGACAAAAAACCATTCAGGCATATTCTTCACCTGCTCTTACAAATGATTCTGAATCATGTTTAAGTCAGCAATAGTATAAAACTTACACTGAAATTTAGAATCTAATGATGCTTTAAGTAACACACTAATACAGCAGTGCCACAAACTAACCCAACCTCTTATAGGTGCTGTGTGTTGGAGAAATGTAAACCCTTCCAGGGCCCAAAGGGGCTGACAGAAAAGGTGGAGAGAGACTCTACGAGAGTCTGGAGTGACAGGACAAGGGGGAATGGCTTCGACTGACAGACAAGAGGTTCAGAGTGGATATTAGGAAGGAATTCTTCCCTGTGAGGTGCTGAGGCACTGGCACAGGTTGCCCAGAGAAGCTGTGGCTGTTTCATCCCTGGAAGTGTTCCAGACCAGGCTGGATGGAGCAACCTGGGCTGTGGAAGGTGTCCCTGCCCATGGCACAGGATGGAACTGGATGGTCTTTAAGGTCTCTTCCAACCCATTCCACAATTCTGGTGTGAGCCAGCACCACTCACAGCCTGGAGAAGTGGCTCCAGAGCAGGTCTCCAAATAGTTTTCATTCCCAGAACTGGCTCTGGCCCTACACTAAGCTACAAATCTGATTTCCTGCCCCTCAGTAACCCAGGGAATACACCACATGAGGAATGCCTAGTGAAGGCTGTATCCCAGCAGGGTCCAACACACTGTTTGCCCTGTAATGGTTTCCTGCAGTCATTACCAACCTCTCCCCTAGCTTCATTTTCATCATTACTTTTAAGGAAAGTAATTTGGGTGTGGAAACAGTTTAAAATTACACATAGGGCTCTCCTGAGTGAGTCAGAAGTAATGCAAACTCGAGCAGCAGCTGCTGGGATTGGCTTTGCCACCCACATGACTGAGCAGGGAGATAACAGCAGGAAAAGCAAGTAGGATCTATCCCCAGTCCCTCTGGAACAAGTTTCAGTGGGAAGATCTGCAAGAAGCTGATTTGCTAGAGATGGTTCTGCTGGGAAACTTGCAGCCTAGAAGTGTGAAAGGTGATCACAGCCTTTTGCTATAATCAGCAAACTGCTCTCTGAAGGGGGAACAAACAGTCCAATATTTCTGTGCAGTGTCAACTCAAGCAAACTGGATTCTGTTCCTAAGCATATGCTCCACAGTGCATTTACTGAGGGCTAACAAGTGTCCCAACAGTAAGACAATGAACAAGGGACATTAAGTTGTGCTTATCCAGAGACTGATAAATCAATAAACATGTATCAAGACCCTAAATAAGCCTGGAAGGCTGTGGCAGGTTCTCAATATTATACTAACACACACCTTTTTTTTTTTTTTTTTTTGTACTGGAAGGTGCTGCACAAGTAGCCAAAGAAATCAACTTAGAAAAGACAAAGCACAACAGCAAAAAGCTGAAATGTGGTAAGACAACTCTCACCTAAAATTCTATCAACAGGTGGCACCATCTATAAGCAGCAGGGAGATGCCACTGCTGCCCCTGTGCCAGCTGGGGAGACCCAGTCCAGCATTGCTCTGCATGTCAGGTACACTACAGCACCTCTGGTCTGTGCATGTTGTTATTGTTTTCCAGCTTAATTATCCTCCAGCTGTTTATTTATTTTCAAACTTTCAAAGGGGTGATGGAAATTCCTATCTAAAGCTGGTTCTTCTCAAGGCACCTTCAGCCAGGATGGATTTGTCATGAAGGCAGCTAAATAACAGGGTAAAGAACCTAAATCCTGCCCATTTGGTGAATTCCTCACACAGGAAGCAACATGGGAAGCAAAGCACTCAATATGGCTCAAAATATATGTATAAAGAGAGTAAATTAAGCTTTGAGAGCAACAGAGTTTTGCTCTTGATACAAAACGATCATTTTGAGTGACAACCTCAGCCAAGACAGCTCTTGCTACTTGATGATATCAGAGTGGAAGGATAAAAGTCTTGAAACAGGACCAAGACCCAGCATGAAACATTTGAATCTATCTCTGTTCCTGTTACATAAACCTTGTGCGAGACACAGTTCAGGATGACAATGTTGCCCAACATATATTACATCAGAAAACTTCCAAACCCATGGGTGAAGCTGCTCTGTGTTCAGGAGATCCATCTTTACAAATGAAGGACTGAAAGATCAAGGTACTTAGCAACTGTTTCCTTACAAAAGCTACATGAATCTGCTCCACTTAATGAAACGACTTCAGCAGAATTTCCCCGTGCCTACAACTCTTTGTGGCACAAGGATGCACTGGTTGCTGCCTCCTCCCCAACCACCAAACCTGAGATGCCCCTGCCAACGTACCTGCTCCTAGAATCCACAGGAGAGCAGGCAAACCACGTGCTCAGTCCTGAGTAACAACTGCAGCTGGGAAAAATGTCTGAGGAAACTGCCCTGTGAAAAGAGAGGAGCAAAGTGTTAAACAAATACATACACACAAGCTAAAATCCTTCCCTCAGTGTGCCTTGAATCCCAGTGGCCTTTAGAGCAAGGTCTAGATGAAATTCATATAACTTCAGCCTTGTCTGGAGTTTGGAGACCTTTTCTCCTTTTAAACAGTAAGTTTTTTTTAAATTCAAGCCATTCTTCATCTGCAGGATTCCCACCCTGACCATACCAATGACATTCCCAACCACTGGAGAATGAAATGCATTCAAGCTTTGCATTCTTTAGGAAGCTTTAAGCATAAACCCAACTCCCCAGAAAAACCAATAAACACTGTGCCATGTAATTTGGTCTAGTAATGAACCCAAAATAGGCACAGCTTACCAAGGATTTGAGCAGAAATGTAAAGCATGCTGATTCTGACCAAAATTATTGTTTTCAGCTATGCCTACGTTATCTGAATGCAGCAATTACAAAGATTGGCACTGGAAATCTCAGCTGGAAAACTGTTTGTGCAGAATTTTTCAGCTCAGTCTCACTGTTCAGTCACCAACAGCCAGAGATAGTTAGAGACTTTCAGTTTTCAGATTTGTGACATATTTCTGAACATGGTTCACACCTGGGTATCAGCGTGTGGGAAGGATTGATGACTTCCTATCCATCACATCAGCCTCTAAGCCAAGCAGCTCAGAGTCTAACCAAACAGTGACTGCTCCCTTTCCCCTGCTAATGCCAGACCCAGGTAGGGCTGAGCATCACTCTGCCCTCACACAGGAAGATGCAGATTTTCTCCTGGTCAAGAGGTTCTGTCAAAGCTTAACTCACACCACGTACTGTGTGAGGAAAAAAAATAACTGAACACTTTCTAACTTAGGTTTCAATAGAATATAAAACATAAAATCATTTCTCAAACTTACCACATTTCCCCAATGGACTTACATTCCCAGCCAGGATTTAAGAACAGATAAACCCATGCAAAGTCCTTTACCATGGAAATGAAAACTATTTTAAGCACAAAGACTCCAGTTTCAATTCAGCCTTATCCTCCATCCCGAATAATTCTACTTCCTTACAGTGGTTTACACTTGGCTCAGAGATTGCTACAGAAGGTATTTAACATACAGAGAAACTTAAAAGCAGAGCAGTAATAGTAACAGGTTCAAAGATGTCCATATGGAAAGGTCAAAGGCTTCCCTGAACACCAGGAGGTTAAATTAGGTTCTACCACTTAAGAGGTTGTGCTGCTTCCCCAAACATCAGGAGCTTAGAGGGGGTTTTAAGCTGAAATGTAAGGCACAGTCATTGGAAGGAAATATGTTCTAAATGTAAATGTCACTTAATTACAGCCACACAGGGAAACTGAGCTGGCATCAAGATGCAACATGCCAAGGGCAGGATGCTGACAGCTGAATGTCAGCTGATCAGCAAAGATCAAAACTCTTCTTACACATCCTGTACATCACCAACAAACTTATTAACAGCACTAATGAATCCTCCTGTTTAGAGTTAAAACACACAATTAATTTATTGACCTGTTCTTGCCAGAGATATTATATTGCATGTGAGATACAGTCCTGGAAAAACAGCATTTCAATTATATCTTCAGCACAAAGATCCAGACAGGGAGACAGAAAAACAGGACCCACTGTGTACTGGACTAAAGGAATGTCCATGGCATTAATAGGACTCAGCTGGAAAACTGTTCATCCAGAGAAATGAACAGCACAGTGATTCCACAGCTCAGTGACACGTTCACTAACCCATAGTGGCCTAAGCAGAGAAACACTGGGGGCTCTGCTGATTTTCTAGGAATCTTATCCTGGATTACTTGGCACTAAAGGAAGAGGTGCCAAAGGCTGGTGAAGCCCCATGGAATGCACTGTTCTCTGGGGCCTGGGACTGGTCTTTCCAGGTAAGGATGAGGCAGATGTGCAAAGCCAACAGGAAGGTTTGGGCTGGCAGTACTCACCTACTGCAGCTCAGAATGGTTCTGCTCCCCAGTGCCAGTTGGCAATTCCTCTCCCACAAGAAAAGACCAACCTGTGCCTTTCAGCAGCTGCAGTTTTAGCCTGAAATGATTACATTCTTCACTAAACTGTGTTAAAAGACTAAATCCTTCAAGCTTGTCCTGGTGCATCTAACACACTGCAAATGGACATAACTGGGTCACCTAATTTTCCCTTGTTTGCCAGGCACAGGCAATGAAATTTAGTTCTCATTTATTTTTCATATGATTCACATGACAGAACAATAAACAACAGAGATCTATACATTACAGCCAGAACTGCCAGCCCAGCTTGGCCAGAGTAATAAATCTGAGCTTAAAAACATTCCCTCCCTAACCCGAGCAGTAAAAGAGGTTGGTCAGCAAACAGATGGGAAAGCTGCACAGCACTTCCCTCCCCACACTGCCTGCCCTGGGCTGGGTGAGGAGCTCAGGAATGTCTCCTGCTCTGCAAGGCCCAACATGTGGCCTGGGCAGAGCCAAGCACGCCTGACATCCCCATCTGTCTGCTCCCAAACCCATCTCTGGGGCTGTGCAAAGGCAATGTGCACTCCTGGCCCCCTGGCAAAGAAACTCGAAGCATCACCTTCATGCAAAGCACGACAGGTTGAGGTTACACTTTGTAGCAAATTGGAGATAAGCTGGAGATCAGAGTTTGGACATGGGTTTGGAACCAGAGGTGTAGGTACTTCTACACCAAATATCTGTGCTGCTTTACAAATGTGTTACCAGAGTAGAAGGGGATGAAGTGTTTTTGACTTTCCCACTATCATTAAGAGATGTTTCCCTACCTCTCCACATGGTTACTTGTCCTGAGAAGTTTATCATGAAAATACAATATATTCCTTCCCAACAGGGAGCTAAAACCCCACAGCAGTTTTCTCTTCAGTGACTGACCCTGGACACAACAACACATCATGAGGAAATACTGCAATTGCAGAGTTATTCCCTGTTATTTTTCCTCCTAACTGGATTTAGCACATCAGCTACTGAGTTTTCACTTTATAAAAACGAAGACAGGAGAAATCTGTACTCAGTCTCAGTTTAACTGGTCTGTTTAAGGAACAGATGGAAACAGCTCCTAAGGAAGCTCAAGCCTCAGCAGCAAGACGTGTTTTGACTGAAGGCTTTCAGCAGAGGATCCCAATACACAGCAACTGCAAATTACAGATTCCTAACTATTTTTCCCTCACTTCCACCTACACTGTTATAAATTCAAAGCCTGGAAGGAATTCTCTGCTGGACAATGAAGAGCTTCTAAATGACTTTGAGTCCCCTCCCATCAGCCCTTTAAATAAATAAAAATTTCACATCCCAAGAGCAAAAAGGAAAAAAGAGACACTAAAACTGTGCATTTGTAAATGTTGCATAAGGCAAACTATTTCAGCATCCCATTCAATTTTAAAGACATGCTTATTTAATGCAAAGAGAAAGCAACATGAGCTTTTGTTCCTTCAAATTACATATTCCACCCAACACTGTAGTTCTCTGTATTGCTGAAATTCCTAACAACCACATTTTACTGGTATGGAAAAAAAAAAACAACAAACCCAAGTGAAACTGAGGAACTTGCACAGCCTACATTAAGGGGGGAAATATAAAAAGGCAGTAAGCTGTCAGAAAATGTAATATTTTACATATTCAGTCTTAATAATTTAGGGTACTCTGAGCAGCCATCTGGCAAGCTCTTAAAATGTAAGGCACAGCTGACTCCCTCTTTAATATCTTGTAGCATTTCCAGCTCCAGCCAAAAGAAACCCAACAGGAGTTAGTTCAGTTACAATTTATTTTTTTTCCCTTGAAGCTGACTGGTTCTGTTCAAGGCAGTTAAAGACCTCAATTAATGGGATAGGATTATAAAAGCTCAGATAAGGAGTTATGGTGAATAAAACCAACCACTGCAGGTTTCCTTTGCACTACACAGATGGAGTTAAGAGCCAGCATGAAGGAGTCTCTTTACCTCTGGGGTATCATTAGGCAAGGTTAAGCTATTAGCCTCTGGAGTTACACCATGGAGCACTTCAGTGGTTACAGTCTGGTCATACTGGGAAGCTTGGAAGTGCAAGGGGATGCTGCCCCTAATTTAAGCCTCGTTAATTTTCAACTGACACGTTACAGGGAACAGCTAGAGCCCAAAAAACCTTCCAAGCTGGAGCCTGAAACCTGAAGTCAGGAACCAGAGCCTGCAAAATCCTGCTACAAATTTTCCTCTAATTCATTGTGACTCATGACCTTCAGTCGCAGGCAGCTGGAGACTGGATTAATTCCCATCTCCAGAGGGATACAATGAAGAATTCATAACAGTTACCTATTTATAGGTGAACAGTAAGACTTGAAATATTTAATACCTTTATATTTTTTGTCTTCATTTCTATGTTCGCTACTACCTTTTAGCTGAGTTCAGAATGTGAACCTTGGTGTCAGATTTAGGTCAATTTACTGCTGGAACTCCTGGGGTGGGTTCACATCTCTTAAATGCAAGATGATTTAAATTTTTAACGAAACACTGCAGCCCTCCCTCTTGAAGAGGGACAGGAAACAGCCCCAGACACTGCCACTTAGGCATGAAACAGCTCTGAACATAAGAAAGGTTTTATCCCCAGGGCTGGGTCACCTCTCAGAGCTTGGAAAAGGACTGCAAAAGTAGTAATGAGGGGGATTTAGTAAAGTTGAATATACCAAAACAGTTCTTACCTCAATCATAGAATCACAGAATCAACTGGGTTGGAAAAGACCTCCAAGATCATGGAGTCCAACCCTACCCATGGTCACTAGACCATGGCACTAAGTGCCACATCCAGTCTCAGCTTGAAAACCTCCAGGGATGGTGATTGCCTGGGAGAAGAGACCAACCCCCACCTGACTCCAACCTCCTGTCAGGGAGTTGCAGAGGGTGATGAGGTCTCCCCTGAGCCTCCTCTTCTCCAGGCTGAACACCCCCAGCTCCCTCAGCCTCTCCTCATGCCACTTGTGCTCCAGTCCCTTCACCAGCCTCGTTGCTCTTCTCTGGACCTGCTCCAGCACCTCAATGTCCCTCCTGACCTGAGGGGCCCAGAACTGAGCACAGTACTCAAGGTGTGGCCTCACCAGCGCCGAGTCCTGGGGCAGAATCACCTCCCTGGTCCTGCTGACCATGCTGTCCCTGATCCAGGCTGGGATGCTCAAGCTGATTTAAATAAGCAAATAAATAAATCCCACCATCATAACCACCAATTTTATCAAATTCAGATTTGCCTCCTGACCCTGAGGCACACACAGCCCAGATGATTCTCCCCTTCTCTCAAGGAGAAGACACCTGTCACATCTCATACAGTTAAAAGAGGCAGCACAGGTTTTTAGGTAGTTCACGTCAGTCAGCTTCAAGCCTCTGAAATTAAATGTAGTAACAGCAACAAAACCTGAAAAAAAAAGCCTTTCATTTCACAAAGGTTTGCAGACTTCAAAGATGAATGTGCCAAAAATTCTTTTAAAAGCGACAACACTTTGCTACAGGAGTTGATACACAAATTGTATCCCAAACAAACAAGCCCAAAAGAAGGTGACAATACTTTACTCAAGATGGTCCCCAGCAACTGGATGGATGAGAGCTGCTCTTGTGCTGATCATGAGCATCTTTCACTGAGGCTCAGCCACCTCTTCCCCTACTTATAACAAAGCTACAAATCTTCTAGGCAGGAAATGAGGCACTAATGATAGATAGCCAAAGGTTTAACTACCAGGTATCCCACACTGAGGAATTACTGCTGTAAAACAAGTGTTGCACATCCAGCATCAAAACAAAACTGTACAGCAAAGCCTTGTGTGGATCTCTGTAGATACTGCACCTTTTCAGAAACAGAGAGTGAAGTTTCCAGCACACAGCCCTAACAAATGTGAGATGCCTTTTCTTGTCCTTAAAAAATCAGCTTTGTTTTCATAGTTCGACTTTAAATTGAATCATAAATCAGGGGAAAAATGGAGAATCAATAATAGACTTGAAAGAGTCAACAAATGATTGTCATATTACCCATCCCTTTTTGTGTGGTTTACATGCTACACACTGGACAAATATGCACCCTCATAACACCTCCACCTGTGAGGTGTGATATTTTTGACTATTTATTACTGACACCAATGACATCTGTGCTATGACTGCAGCAGAAGCTGAGCCAAGGCCAATTCTCAAACATGCATGAGGAAGATTGAGACCATTAATTGTGGTCACTTCATTCTCTGGTCATCTCAATAAGCTTTATGACCACAGTCATGTTTTCAAAACAGGTCTGCAAGAATTGGTAACGCTGGACTCAATCCTCTGGGATTTACAGACCATTAGTGTCCAATCTGGGGTTTGCTGAACATTGTCATTTGTATTACAGGAACCAACAGGCTCAAAAATAACCTGATCCATTGGACACAAACACCCTGTACCCATGAAGGATGAACACTGGTAAACAGTGAGTTGAGGGTAGAAGCAAGAAATGGGTTCAGCCTTCATAATGAACCTAAAATAAGCTCCACAACGGTACAATGTCAAAACTGCTGCAGGTTTGTGTATATGCCCAAGGTGCTGGATGGTTTTTCTGCCTCTTCAGTAATTCTCAAGAGGTTTGAAATGGAACAGGAAACAGAAATATGCAGGAACAAGCACAGTCAGAATTAGCAGCAGTGCTAGTGGAGAAGCACTTCAGTATTTGGTGTGTTCCCAACCAAACAGTACATTACTATTGTATTTCTACGCAGATTTTTGAAATTAAACTATGCCTAGCACAGAAATTCGGTGTTTCAGGCAACTTTAACAAAAAGGCAAGTGACACTTAACCAATGATAAACCATTAGAGAACAGTCAAAATCAGAGAATGGGTCAGGCTGGGAGGGACCACAGTGGGGACATTTCATCCAGCATCCATCAGGGTCATCCTGGAGCACAAATCCTCAACCACAACAGGCAAAATCATCCTAATTGAGAGCAGGCAAAACCCCAGTCAGTATCTGCAAGCAGTTAAGCTAACAATAACACTGAATTTCAATTCACAATCACACAGGAAAAGCCCCAAAAACCAGAAGTGCCATTTCTGGAGTTGAATTCTCTGTGGTGTAGTGACCAACTTCTCAGCAGCTCAAGCACAGAGTGTTGGGTGCATTTAACCCAAAACAACAGAGATCATGAGCAATGCCTGCTCAAAGGGTTTCTCCCCACTCTGTGGGTATAGATGTACATTTACAGGCATTTTTCTGGCACTCATCCCCACAGGAGCTGCAGTGCCCACGTATGAGCAAGAGCTTTCCATTCAACCCCAACCTCTGCTGCCTTTAATTGCTACTCACTCTGCACACCATTATTGCCAGGTCACAGCCATTTTACACTGAAAATGCCTACAAATCTTTTACAGGAGAGAGATTAAGGCCAACTAGATGTCTTTTAAAGCAATTAAAAGATGAGCTGTTATTAGGCTGGTGACTACTTGGCATTTCAGTGTTTTGCAATACTCTGTCAAAGCACAGTGCTAGGACCAGAGACTCTTCCATTAATAGTTCTTGACTAGCAACATTGCACAACCACTGGACAATAACATGAAATATTGTTCTGGCTTCACACACCAATAAAATTAGTTGTAAAATGTGAGAAACACAACCCTTACAGACAGAATCTGTGCTGCTTTCCCCATGGATGCTCTGGATAACCAAACAAGCAGAAGTGGTTTCAGTTCTGAGTCAATATAAGGTTTCATTTTTAAAAGCATTTCAAGAGATATTTCATCAATAGCTCCTGCTGAGAGTTGAACTAAGAATTCATGGCTATTTGTCTAACTCCTTGATCATCTCTTTGGTACTAACCAGAGCACAAAGGTTTTGCCTCCTCAGTGATCTGTGAGCATCAGTAATGTCACTGATAACACAGGTAAGAAACTCCTGCTCCTAGGACCTCCAGAGATTAATATTCCTTGAGAGCTTTCCTGAATAGCTGTTCCACAGATAGGTGTGAAGAGCTCTTTTAATTACATGCCCAAAACTACACCAGTTTCTCCCTTCTCTGAAGGACATATTAAACACCAACAGCACAAGGAAAGGATTTTTGTTTGGTCACCAACCAAGACCATGGCTGCAAAGATATCTGATGGAGAGAGGAGGAAGGAAAAAAATCCTTGTCAAGTTTAAGGGAGGATTTTTAACATTCACAAGTTTAAAACAAATCCCTAATTACTCAACAGCTTCACCACAAACCTTTTGCTTTCTCTATCTTTTGGTACATTGAGATTACAAGGAAGGAAACTTGCCTTCAAGAGATTTCCTATTCCTCAGGAAAAGGGATGCAATTTCCTTCCTCCCTAGCCACAGTTTTGAATGTTACCTTAGTTATATTAGCCTTGAACTGGGACAAAAACCTGTATGAGGTCAGTGGTTTGACAGCTGAGATCTCCCTTTGGCAACACACACTTGGGCTGGAGGGAAAGGAAACAAAGTGCAGCAGGTTAGGGTTGTGTCAGGTCCCCATCAGTGCTGGGGCTGATTCACTTCCAAGTCCAACAGAACTGGAAGATTCACAGGCAAGACTGAGAACACACATAGGTTAAAGGCAACCAGGCTGAGCTGCTGGAAAACTCTGTGGAATTGTGCAGCAGGTTGGAGTTAATCAGAGATTAACACTAACGAGGGTAAATAATTAACAATCAAGAAGTGCTTCAAGATCTCAGGAAGGTCCTCAGCAGCTGGATGACCCTAGGAACAGGACATCATGCAGATCATAGAAACATGGAATGGTTAAGGCTGGAAAATACCTTGAAGATCAAGTCCAACCATGTTCACCACCAAACCATGTCCTCAAGTGCCACATCCACATGTTTTCTGAGCACTTCCAGGGATGGTGACTCCACCACTTCCCTGGGCAGATTGTTCCAATGCTTTGCAAGCCTTTCCATGAAGAAATTTTCCCTAATATCCAATCTAAATCTCCCCTGGCACAACCCGAGGTCACTCTCTCTTGTCCTGTCACTAGTTACCTGGGAGAAGAGAGCAACCTCCACCTCACATACCCAACTGTACTTACTTTGATTAATCAAACTCCAGCATAAATCAGAAATAACAGGAGTCAGTCCAGAGACCATTAACCACAAAGTTCAAGACAAGGCTGATTCTTACACAGGTTAAAACTCCTGTAAGACTTCAGATCACCCAAGGAAGTTTCCAGGAGCAGGATTGCATCCAACCACCACCAACTGAAGGCAGAATGGAGAAAGAGAGAATTTCTGCACATCCCAAACTGTTAGTACAATTACAGTACACCATTATAGCTTCTCAGCAAAGGAAGCAGCAGTTAGGTCTAAAATTACAGCTATCAGGAGCAATGAAATGAATGTATGCAAAACAAGGCACCAAAACTGTAGTTCCTCACAGGCTATTTCACATAGAGACTTTGATTTAAAGTTTAAAACATAGTTTGTAAAAGTTAGTGAACTAACAATCTTGAGAGTGAAACAGTAAGAGAACAGTTCAAACCGTGGTATGTGAAATGTGAAAGGTTTGTTCTACCCAGTTCATTCCAGCTGCTGACCAAGTTTTCAGTGACAGAAGTTCTGCTTTAAACCCCTGATGTTTCTGACCTCTGCAGCTAAGCAAAACCTTTCATGAATTCCACATAAACCAGTAAGTATTATTTGGCATCTGCAGACATTCCTGCAAAAAAAGCAGCTAAGATGATGTGAATGCTCCTATTTTTCTCAGTTTGGCATCAACTCTGAGAGTTAATTATACTTTAAGTGTTATTGCTGATCATTTTCACATAAACATTCAGCTAACTGTGTTTATCTTGAAGTCTGATATTGCCTCCCTCAACCAACTGAGCAAACTGCCAAGGCACAGAGAAATTTCCAGTTTGCCATACATGATCCAGCACACGAAGCTAGGAAACTCCATTAATGTGACATTAGGCACCAGAGATCTCTGAATCTGCACAACCTCCTGCAGCAGTGGTTTGCCTTAAGCTGTCTCAGGATTTAAACTGCTCCTTTACACCAACTCTGCTGCAAAAATTGAGGTCACGTTTCCTTTAAGGGCACAAGGGACACTTATGTGTGTACTTATTGAAAGCTCAACAAAAGTAATTAAAAGCTCCTTCAGTTTGCCTTGAATCAGAACCTGGATGAGTTCAGAGTCAAAACAATTACACTTTAATTAAACATCTTCAACTTCATGTGAAGTAGTCCACTAATTTTATAGGCTGAACTGAGTCACAAGGTTTCAGAGTTTGGTCATAAACAGAGTTGAGCACTTAAGTTGGTTCTGTATTTGTTAGGTGCTCTGGGAACACAGAGAACATGGACTGGTTGAAAAGTCAAATCAGTTCCTGGGCTGCTTATTTGCAGGGAATAAAACAGAACATCCTGAGACAAGAGTAATAGTTGGACAAATCTACTGGCTCTCTGTTCCCCAATTAGTATTTCATTTAGTCACAGAAACTCCAATAATGCAAGAAGGTGAAATTATTAGGGTTTGGTTCATGGTGTTTTAACTCCAAGTGAGTGTTTTATGCTGTTTTGTTTGGGGTGTTTTACATAGCATTAATAATTACATCTCTATTACTTTTTTAAAAAGGAATATGTTTGGCAGATTTGATATTCTGGAAATGCTGGAAATACCTAATGAAAAGCAGGAAGTATGATCACACTGTCAGAATTCAGACTGACACTTAAACCACACACACACACACACTCTCTTACAGAGTCTGTCAGATCACCAGGACTGAGCAGCAGCAAGAAATGAACTTCCCTCACTTTTCTGAGCCTTTGTTACATAATCTTCCCCAACACTGAGGCTGAAAATAAACCTCAGAACCAGAGGAGTGTTCTTCTTATCCAAGTACCAATCCATGGGTTGTGGTTATTTTTCTGATCTTTGGTCTCTCCTCACCTGCAGTTTTGTTCTCTCTGCTCCCTTGTGCCAATGGACATTGAGCCAGAGCTCTTCAAAGGGGAAAAGAACTGTAAGTCTCCTCCACTCTCAGAGATACAGCATCATTCAACAAAGTGCTCTGGGGTTTTTCTAAATGAAATAAGGTTAGCTGGTAAAAAGTTTTTAGAGCATCTAAAACCTCTTAGGTGTCATTTCTCCCATGGACTTAGGAACCAAGACCATTAGATTACCAACTCAGGATGTGCACTAGGTGACAAACTGTTTTCATTCCAATAATTTACCTATGTGGTGTAAATCAGCATCAAAACAAACTTCTTCTGGGGCTGTTCACAGCTTTACTGGTATTCAACTAATGAAACTACAACTTCTCCTGCAAATCAAAACTCTAAAAGTGAGGAACAAAGTATCTCTAAGATCTGTGATGCAGAGAGTTGTTTTAAAGACTTTTTGGAAGGAATTATGAATAGGAATCACATATGGTTTCTGGTTATGTGGTTTAACACAGAAGACAAACAAACCTATGTCCATATACCTTTAGAGAGAATCTTAGATGACATGACAGATTTCAGTTAGCCTGTTGGAAACCAAACAGAGTTAATGGCTTTTAAGGAGGGCTTGATTTAAACTATTCAACACTGATTTGCTGTCACCTTTCTTGTGACAGGTTTATTTTTGGCAGAACATCCTGTCTGCTGTTGCAGAAGCACCACACTGACAGTTTAAACAAAGACATGACTGCCCAGCTTAATCATCACCATTATTAACACAGCTGGAAACAGAAGAAAAGTAACTTACTCTCACTATCTGCAAACTGAACTGTAACCAGCTCTAACACTTGTGCCAACTCCCAGAACATAAACATTTGCCATTTTTCCAATCACTTCTGCACTACAGACCCAATGGTGTGGTGTAGCTGGAA
>NW_008664122.1:0-2165 GCF_000695815.1 Acanthisitta chloris | reverse complement strand
AGCAGGAAATCCCATCTGAGGGCAGCTAGCAATGAAAAGAAATACTTCTGCCTCTGCATGTATAGAAATATTTCTGACACCCAATCCTTCTTTCTGGAAAAAACTCTCCTGGAAGTTTCTCAGACATATCCCTCAGCAGCCTCCAAAAGCTTATTCCCTCTCTGTGCACAGCACTTGGGTGCATTTTTGATGCCTCAAACTAGGTCAGCTGCTCAGGAGGGATGCTTTGTAGTCAACAACCAACTCAGGAACTGAAATACTTCGTAAAAGTCATAAATGTTTATGCTGGTTACAGATGACAAACATTTTGGAACGGAAAAAACTCCTATTAGGTTCATATAAATAGATGTATTTCTCACAGGTTGTTTCCTAGGCAAAGCATCAACTTTGAACAGCTTCAGTGCATTGAACAGGCTCAGGTGTTACCTCTGTTTGCCTCTGACCACAAGGTGATTGATAACTTCTGGCAAACTAAGACTAGTCATTGCTAGCAAATCAGATCTAGATTTTGTTTCAGTTCACCTTTGGTTTGTTTAGAAAATAACACACATAACATTCAACTCCCACAAATTTCAGAGTTAAATACTCTCAAGCCCTGGATGGGGGAAGGAGGGAAATGGCAGAGGGTGGAACAGAAATTGATGCAGCTACTGGTTTCCCATAAAATTGGGATTCAGAACTTGCTTTCTGTGCAGCCCAAACACTCAGCATCATGATGTTATGTGTCTGGTGACATTTATGAGCATTAGCTCCTTTTTGTTAAGACAAGTGACAGAAGCTGCAGTTCATACAGTGAGTGACAGCCCTCCCTGCCCACACCCCCACACTGTCTGTCAGCACTCAGCTCCCAGCAGGAGAACCACAACTCTGTGGATCCCACACTTATTTATTACAATGACTCCCACCAAGCTCTGAGATGATCTTCCTGGTGAAGATTTCAGCATCTTCCCACTTGGAGACCAAACAGAATCCTGAGAGCACTTTTATGTCCTACATAACTTTTCCATAACTTGTTGCAATGCTTACAATGAAGAAGTGAACAACTGCCCTGAAGCAATTTTGACTTTGTCAATCCATTAGCAGTTAAGTTGTCCAAAATGGCCTTTGTTCCTGCATTTGTTCAATGCTACACACTGTGCAGGTTTACACTACTTCACCAACTAAGAGAGCACACAAATCCACTTACCACAACTCCACATTATACTGTACAATAATGATACCATAATGGGAACTTCCAGTTTCCATCAAGATGTCAGAGATCCAATAACTGATGATGCTACACCAATGAATCTGAGCTACACCTGTCATTTTCCAGCTGAATCTGTTTGTCAAGGCAAAAGTAGCTTTATATTGGCAAGAAAATCAGCCTGTGTTTTCAAAAGTAGCAGTAAGTAGCTGTGTGTGTGCCCCCTCACCCTGAACACCCGTGCTGTCAAAATAACCCCCTGAAGTATGTGTTTAGTCTCATTTTCCACCATTTCTCTTTCAACAGTCTAATTCACATCACACATGAGCTCCAAAAATACCAAGGGCAAAAGAAGCTGAAAGCTGCAAGTTCAGCGGCCAATAAAAACTAAATAGGAAAAGATTTTGTAAATGTATTTAAAAAGAAGTTCTTAAATACTCACTAAACTTGTCTCTCAGCACACTGGAGCCAGCTCAGAGCAGAACCCTGAACAAGCACACCTAACTCGCCTCCAAAGGCTGCTGGAGTTTGGTGTTTTGGTTTCTTTGAAACCACCACATCTGCAGAATGTCTCACACTCCTCTCTCAGAGCATCAAAGCTCATCCTGTCCAATGTGCCAAGATGAGGAATGGACAAATAAAAGATGATATACAACAGAGCAAAACATTCTCTTCTCGAAGAGAAAGCAAATGCAAGTCTGAAAGGCAAATGTGCCCTGATGAAGCACATCTGGCTGTTGAGCAGGAGGAGGAGGAGGCACAGGAGATGATCCTGGAGCACTGTGATCCGGGGAGTGATGCTGTCCCTCTCCTCCGCGTCCTACAGATACACAACTGTGCCTCAAATCCTGTCCAGCTAGGCTGAAAGTTAGAGCGCTGCCCCAGAGGCTCCAACACGCGATTTTTAGCCGAGGTAGGAATGAGCCCCGAGGGAAGCCTGTGCCGAGCGCTGGCCGAGAGGCGTTTCCCACGCGCGGGG
>NW_008664121.1:0-13967 GCF_000695815.1 Acanthisitta chloris | reverse complement strand
CCACAGCTCACACCAGAGGGGAAAGCAAGCCAGAGCTGAAAAACCTGCTGAGGGTGTTGACACTCACCTCTCCTCCGGTGGCAGAGTCACGGGCTCTGCCACAGCTCACACCAGAGGGGAAAGCAAGCCAGAGCTGAAAAACCTGCTGAGGGTGTTGACACTCACCTCTCCTCCGGTGGCAGAGTCACGGGCTCTGTAAACTGTTCCAAAAGCCCTAGAAACAAAACAGCAACAAAGAGAAGGCATTGCATTTAGTCCATGGCAGTGAAAGCACAGACAGGAGATCTCTGTGTCTGCAAGCATTATACAACACCCTGGTTCATCAATCAACTCTTCATCCAACAGCACAGCAGCCCAGCAGCCCTCTGCCATGCAGGTGTCCAAGGGAACAACCTGGTCCACCACAAAGGATTGGATTGCCTGGGGCCAATCTCAAATGCAGCTGCTCAGTTCCTTTAGTTTAAAACCTGAGGAGGGTGTGGGTGCCTAAGGAACTGGAGAAGAGTAGAGGTCATTCTTTTCCAGTTCCTGCCTAAAACCTGCAGGATCCACGAGGCCTCTGCCATGAGCAGAGGAGGCATTTTTCCCCTCGAGTGCATTGGCGCTGAGTCTGTTACTGAATTCTGGGGCTTTGCTCCCTGTGCTAGAAGAGAGAGCAGATTAGTTTGTATCTCAGTTCAGTTTCTAAGCAATGTGGTTTAAATCCTGACCACAGGATATTTTTTCAAGCAAAACGTTTGGCAGAAATGTTACTGAGAACTGTTTTCTCACAGTTTCTAGCTGGTTAGTTAGCTACTCTTTTAGGCAATCATGTTGGAGGCACAGAAGATCTTTTGGGTCCTGCTCCTTTGCGCAGGCAAGACACTGCAAGCATCAAGAGCCTTGAGAAGGCCTTCTGACCACAGTTACCAATCCTGATCAATACTGACACAGCAGGATCTAAAGCAGGTCTCAGCACATTTGGAGCTTGCCTGACTTCAGCCTCCCTCTCACTCCAGCAAAATATCTGGCTCATGCTTTTGTAGAAGGAAACCCTTTGCCAATCTGCTCCATTGTGGTGTACTTCTGGTCAGGCTCCCCCACGCTCACAATGCTCCCTGGAAGAAAGAGCAGGTACGATGCTCACTCCAACATGGAGAGAATCCTTCCAGCAGATCCAAAATGCAGCCCCACTCTCTGGGGCTGTGAGCCCTTGGCAGTCGCTTGGGGAACATCCACCACAGCTTGCTCTGGGACACTAGACTGGGCAGGAACATTGGGCACAGCTCATGCTGACTCTCTGTAATCTTCCCAAGCACAGGGAGCCTCTCTGTAATCTTCCCAAGCACAGGGAGCCTCTCTGTAATCTTCCCAAGCACAGGGAGCCTCTCTGTAATCTTCCCAAGCACAGGGAGCCTCTCTGTAATCTTCCCAAGCACAGGGAGCCTCTCTGTAATCTTCCCAAGCACAGGGAGCCTCTCTGTAATCTTCCCAAGCACAGGGAGCCTCTCTGTAATCTTCCCAAGCACAGGGAGCCTCTCTGTAATCTTCCCAAGCACAGGGAGCCTCTCTGTAGTCTTCCCAAGCACAGGGAGCCTCTCTGTAGTCTTCCCAAGCACAGGGAGCCTCTCTGTAGTCTTCCCAAGCACAGGGAGCCTCTCTGTAGTCTTCCCAAGCACAGGGAGCCTCTCTGTAGTCTTCCCAAGCACAGGGAGCCTCTCTGTAGTCTTCCCAAGCACAGGGAGCCTCTCTGTAGTCTTCCCAAGCACAGGGAGCCTCTCTGTAGTCTTCCCAAGCACAGGGAGCCTCTCTGTAGTCTTCCCAAGCACAGGGAGCCTCTCCGTGACTTTCCCAAACAGAGGGAGCCTCGCAGCCGTCTTCCACAGACCAGGGAGCCTCGGTGTCAGCCTCCAGAGCTGAGGGAGCCTTGATGTCATCCTCCACAGGAGAGGGAGGCTTGATGTAATCCTCCAGAGCAATGGGAGACTGGATGTCTTCCTCCTCTTCCTCTTTCACTTCTTTGTTGCAAACAGAGGGAGTCACAGGAGCTTCTGATGCTGGTGTTGTGCTCTGTGGACAGACAGCAGCGTGAGGGACAGGGAGTTAGTTACCTCTCACTGGTCACCTTCTCTACCTTCAGCTATAGATCAGCTGCACTAAGGAGAAATGGGATTCCTAGTCATTCCAAGTAAAAATGGGCTAATTGGACAGTGCTGCAGATTGTTGTGAATTAGAGAACACAGCCAGGGATGCCTTTGCAGCTGCTGCTGCAGACACACTGACATGGCCTTGCTTTGAGCTCTCCAGCCTGGCACCGCCTGCCTGACACAGAGCCCACAGCTTCCTCCACAGTTATCCACACCAGCAGTGTCAGAGCTTCCTTGCCCACTCACCAAAGCAAAGGCTGCTCGCACTCCACGGCTGAGGTGACCTGCAACAGGAAAGGGAAAATTAACCACTGCTGGGAGATAACCAACGGCCTGTGCTGGGGGAATGCCAGGTAACAAGTCAGCCCAAAGAGAGAGCATTTTGCTTTCTCAACATCTCTCCAGGAGCAGCAGTTCTTTCTCACAGCTAGCAAGACACCAAGACGAAATAGGAGGCTGTGTCTAGTTTGGGGCTGGACCAGCAAACTGTGCAAGTTACAGGCTCTGCTGCCACAGACACTGCCAGGCAGGAAACTGAATCCCTGCAGGTCACATTCCCAGTGCTCCCCACACCCTGCTGGCAAGGGACACTCCCTTTTTTTGGCTGCAGCTCTTCACAGCATCTGTACCCGAAATCACAGTATTTGGGTTTCCAAATCAACCCCGTTCCCAAGGAACAGCATCAAGAACACAGCCATCCCAAACCACAGATACTGCACCTAGGGAAAACCTCTACTTACGTGCCAGATGGGTCAAATAATAGGCGGAATAGGCCACAGAGAAAGCAGTGCAAACGGCAGCACACGCTTGCTGGATCATGGTAGCAGTGCTGTACCAGTTCACACGCAGTACACTCCAAGGGCAAAAAGACACCTCTGACAGGGTGAGAACACCTCAATCAGGAGATAGGACGATCCTCCTGCCCCGAGCAAGCACAAGGGCTGCTGTGGACACTGAGGCCTTCCCTGCACCAGGGCCACCTTCTGTGGCATCATGGCAACGGGCTGTGATGTCACAGAAGCAGTTGCTCTAGGTGAAGTGCAGCCCCACCCCCAGCTGGAACACTGAGAATCATAGCATCATCGAGCTTGGAGAAGACTTTTAAATTCATCAAGTCCAACCATTAACCTGTCACTCTGCCCTAAGCCCTAAACCATATCTTCCAGTGCCAGATCCAGGAGCCTCTTGAACACTTGTGGGGGTGGGGAATCCACCATCTCCCTGAGCAACCTATTCCAGTGCCTGAGAAGGAACAAGGATGTGACCAAACCAAAGGAAACTTGACCTTTGGTCACAGAGTTGCCAGGGTTGGAAGGGACCTCTGGGAGATCATAAAATCATAGAATTTAAGGGTTGGAATGGACCTTACAGATCATCTGGTTCCAACTCTCCCTGCCATGGGCAGGGACACTTCCTCACTAGATCAGGTTGCTCAAGGCCTCCTCCAGCCTGGTCTTGAACACCACCAGGGCTGAGGCAGCTGCTATGCCCCTGGGCAACGTGTTCCAATGTCTCACCACCCTCAGAGTAAAAAACATTTTTCTCACATCTAACCTAGACTTTCCATCCTTCAAGCAAGTAAAAAGAAGTGTAATTTTCAGTTATTGTAGCCTTTTTTATTACTGTTATTTTTTATTTGTTTGAACTGAAAGCACATTAAGTGGCTGACAAATCACTCATTCGATGTTTAAAATAAAAAGCATGTCTTGGAATGAGAAGCAACCCAAATACCTACTAGTGCAGGAAATCACTAAATATGTTGAAGTTTTAGTTTTTCTCAGCAAAGCAGTTAAAAATCCTTGCCTTAATGGTATTAAAGCCTCAATGTTATTTGAGTTTGAAAGCAGCTCAAAGGAACAATGACCACCCTTAGCTTTAGTTCTTCTCCTTGTAACTATATCAGAAGAGTGCTGCAGAGCAGGATATCCATTTCTTTAAGTTCCTCCACTTCTAGTCAGTGTAGATTTTCATCTGTGATTTTTAAGTGTTCCTCTCTGTAAAGATAATTTCAGTTGCTAAATTTTATAGAGTCTTTTGTGGTCTTGAGGAAAGCAGTATGGAAGTCTTGTACACTTTTGACTTTTAGCCACTAGATGGAGGCTAACTACTATCTACTACTACTAATTGTGCATAGTAAAAGAAACATCATTGCCAAAGCTGTTTGCTATAACACTAACAAAAAAGTCTTTTGAGATTGTGAAATGAGCTTTCATAATTCCTAAAATAATAGGAAAACGCTAGATTTTAATCTAAAAAATGTTTATCTAACACATTTGATTGTGTGATTCATGGTTTTAGTGATCTGCCTAGTGGTGATTTACCCCTAATTTGGCTTGATGTTTTGTAGGGTGCTGAACAGTCAAGCCTAGCTAGAGATATATGGTAGACTAAAATTATTCTGTGAATGCTGAGTTATAAAATAAGATTACATATTCTCACTAATATACCTATTACATTATTAAAAATAATGCAACTTCACCATGGATCTTTTACTCCTAAAGCATCTGGGGAGGAAATGTATTCTTCAAATCACAGGTCTGATTGTGGATCACCAGTAAAATAATGGGTAGAATTTAACTTGGTTAAAGTTCGCAGTAAAACTTTTTTTCCCCCCAAATTATAAACATGTTTATGTAAGTCAGATCTGGTACTGTGATAAAACAAGGGGTTCTTGTTAAACTCTGCATCAGCAAGAACTGTTTTGGTCAAAAATCTTAAAAATCAACCTGAATTATTGGATCCATTTACATAGCCGTAGCACATTGTTCAATCTAACACTTGATGTGGCTGTAAAGCAAATTTTTAAGGCAGTATTTTTGTAGCTGTTTAAGCAGTTATTAGCTATACCTAATTTAAGACTGGGCATTATTTGTTTTTGTGGCTTGTAAGCCAAAGAAGAGGTACAGGTTATAAAAGTCTTGCATATAGTTGTGGACCAAAAAGTTGCTTCTTAGCCTTCTGGATTGGGTCTGGCATTTGACCCTAGGAGAATAGTGTCCTGATGATGGGAGTTAAGTACTCTCTCAAGCACTTCATTATTTTCAGTTTTAATTTCTAACACTTAATGAGGTGGAAGATCACAGGAAGTTGCTTTCCATAAGAGTCTAAAATTTTTGCATGACTCTAACCAATATCAGCATATTATCTAGGACTGTAAATGCAGGGTACTTAAAAGGTTTTGGCTGAGGATATATTACAGCTGCAAAGAGGTTTTCTGTGTAAGTTAATGATTTGTGATTGTTTGATATTAACACATATGTGGGTCCACTCCATGGGTTAGATTATTCCCTGTCATGATTGCCAGTCTTTTTAATTTTGCTGGCCTTCAATTAATGTAAAAATGCCACATTCCAAGTTACTTAAATGGCTGAGATTTATGGAGTTGAAGACTATGTCTTTTTGCAGTTGATAAATGAGTTGACAGAGATCCTCTGCTGAGTTTGTCATTCGCAAACAAGAAAACTAGTTCAGGTTGTGGAAGTTGGGAGAGGATTTGACTGCAGGGATCATGAGGTTAAGAAGCTTAAAACCCTGAAAAAGTGAGCAAGACAACGAGAAGGGTCACAATTTTAGACTTCAGGACATCAGATTTTTGACTTATTCAGGGAATCTGCTTGGTGGAATCCCACAAAGGACTTCCCTAGAGGGAAATGGGGCTGAAGAAAATGGCTTGACCTGCAAGAATAACGTGATTGGGACACAAAAATGGGTTATTCAGTGTGCAGAAGGAAGAGCAGGCCTTGTAGAAGGTCAGATAGATGAACACCTAGACCCTGTTTGAACTCAAACATGCAAGCTTTCATAGAAGGGAAAATCATGGATGGGCCATCTGAGTTTGCAGAGATAGAGTTAAGAAGCTAAAGCTCAGCTGGAGTTCAGAATTGTGAGAATGGTGAAGGAAAATGACAATATTGTTTCTAAGGACACTGGCAGCACAAGAAAGCGTAGGCCCGCTGCTCAGTGGAACAGGGGACTAAGGAGCAAAGAATATGGGAAGGGCTGAAGTTTTCAGTGCCTTTTTAAACTCAGTTTTCATGAGTTGGCTTTGCCCTCTGACTTTTTAAGCCTTTTTGTAGAATGCACAGAAATGAATGGTAGCCAAAGGTGGTGCTAGGGAGCACTTAAGCCAATTGGATGCATGGAGTCCATGGGAGCTGGTAAGATACACCTGAGGTTGCTCAGGAAGGAAACCAATGTCATTTTGAGACCCATCTCATCTTTGAAAGCTCATGATCATCTGGAGGGTTCCTGATGACTGGAAAAGGATAAATGTCACACCTGTCTTCAAAGAGGAGAAAAAGCAAGATCCAGGGAATGACAGACCAGTCAGCTGCACTTCAGGCCCTGGTAAGGTTGTGGGCCAGACTGTTCAAATGACCGAGAAGGTGAGAATTCTGGCTATGTAGAGAAGGGCGAAGCAGCAGCAGTGTTTTTTCTCTAGACTTAGCAAGGTGCTTAACTAGGTGTCCCATAATATCCTTAGACTCAGACTGGTGATATATGGACTGAATAATTGTCTGCTCGTTTGGGTGGAAAATTGGCTAGGGAAACAGGCTTCAGGCAGTCCACCTAGTGGCTGGTTGCTAGTGGTGTCCCTCAGAGATTGATACCAAGGTTAATACTGTTTAATATCTTGGTAGATGACGTGAATGATGGAACAGAGTGCACTCTCTGGAAGGCTGCTGCTGCTGAGGAGAGGCTGGTATGCGTAGGGCAGGGCTGCTATTCAGCTAAACCTGGATAGGCTTGAGAAATGCACTGACAAGAGCCTCGAGAAATTCAGTGAAAGAAAATGCTAAGTCCTACAATTAGAACGGAATAATCTTGTATGACACTACAGGCCAGTGGCCAGCTTGGTAGAAGGGTTCTGTTCCTCACCAAGCTGAACAGGAGCCAGTAATGAATGTCACAGAAAAGAATGCTGACTAGAGGCAGAGCTGAAATAGCCAGCAGGGTGACAAGCAACTTCAGCAGTAGGTCACCAAGACATACAGGAGGCCAAATAATGTGATGTATGAGAAGGTACTGAGAGAATTGTGCTTACTCAGCCTCAGGAAGAAAAGGCTAAGGGGAGATTTTATTGCAGCCTATAATTTTCTAATGGGAGGGTAGAGAGAGAACAGAGCTGAACTTTGCATGAAGATCTGTGATAATAACAGCCAACACACATAAGCTGGAACTTGGGAAATTCCAGTTAGATGGGAACAGTCTTTGTATTGGGTGGTCAGACACTGTTAGAGTGCTCAAGAGCTGTAATCTTCATCCTTAGAAATATTCAAAACTCAATTGCCAACATTTCTGAGCAACCCACTGTAATTTGACTTGCTTTGAGCAAAAGACTGGAGTAGATGACTTTCAGAGATCTCTTCAAACCCATAATTTTGTGATGCTGTAAGTTATTTGCTATGACCTTACACCATTGTATGAAAAAGCTCCGTAATTCCTAGATGATTCTTCGAGAGATTCATTGAAGCTTTTTTTTTCTTATATTTTTTTAAAAAAGGTTTTTTTTCTGCATGGCACAGTTAAGCATTTTAGGCTGAGTTTTTACATTAGCAGTCATATGCATCCTGCCAAGAAGTATAGAATCATAGAATTATTGGGGTTGAAAGGAGCCTTAAAGGCCATCTAGTTCCAGCCAATGGGCTGAGACACCATTCACTAGACCAGGCTGTTCAGAGCCCCATCCAGCCTGGCGCTGAACACTTCCTGGGATGGGACATCCTCAGCTTCTCTGGGCAACCTGTTCCAGTGCTTCGCTACCCTCACAGTAAAGAATTTCTTCCTAATATTTAATCTAAGCCTGCCCTCCTTCGGTTTAAGGCCATACCCCTTTGGCCTATCACTACATGCCCTTGTGAAAAGGCCCTCCAGCCTTCTTGTAAGCCCCCTTTAGGTACTGGAAGGTTCTGTAAAGTCTCCATGGTGCTTCTTCTCCAGGCAGAACAGACCCAACTGTCTCAGCCTGTCTTCATAGGAGAGGTGCTCCCTGTGATGAACTTTGTGGCTCTCCTCTGGACTTGTTCCAACAGAATGTAAATGATTAATTCTCCAGTGGTTTGGATATATCCAGGAATTAACTCCATGTGTAATATTTAATAGCATGTTTAATTTGGACAGAGAAGGCTGTAAAGGGTTCAGAGAAAGCTGTGGATGTTTACTTTTACACTAAATGCAATTTTTCAGTCTTTCTCTTTCAAACATGTATGCACAATTAGATTTGACTGTAGTAGGTGGGGAAAATTGCATGGAAATATCAGATAATGTGAGGAAAATGAATTTTATTCATGTGATTTTTATCAAAACTAAGGTTGTCAAGTGATTTTAGACATTATTCACATTGATGTGTGTAGAAGCAGAAATATTTAGAGTCTTTCTAAGCCAGAAATAGATGTGAAAATGTCTTGGTTTTTTTTGTTCCTATTATTGGATCATTAGATTTTGGGTTGGTTTTTTTTTTTAATTTTCAAGAGGACATCAGATTGTATTCTGTCACTGAAGTGCAAAAAAAGTAAGACTATTTTAAGAAGAAAAGACTTAACATTCCTTGCTGAAGAAAAAATTGCTGTATTAAACAACCATTGTGCAACTGAAAAATAAGTAAGACTGAATGTACTTGTATAGAAAATAGGAATAGGAAACTCAGTAACTTAGTAGTCTGTAGGTAAAAGATATTTAAAAGTTGGTTGGCTGTTGTTGCTATATATTTAAACAGTCGCCTGTGACAAGGAGACAAAGATGTCTATTGACATGAGGATTACTTAAGAAGGCTAAACACAAATCAGATAAGCAGTTATAAAATTGACTTCTGCAAATGCTTATGTTGCCCTTGAGCGCAATGAATTGTATCAAGCTGTGTTTGTATGTAAACGATATCACCTTAACAACACTGTGGTTGGTAGCAGCAATTTTCAATGCCTAATCTATAGGCAGTAAATTCTGGTGCTTAGAGACCTCTTGTTTCTAGAGTAGTGCAATTTAGTTTTCATGCAATTTGAATGCACATTAGAACTGAATTTTAAATAGAGAGATAAGGTTAATAGTTGCTGGCTTTTTGGGTCTTTAGTATTTTCCAGTTATTTTGGTGTTCTATGGATAAGGAATGAAACAAGTACAAACAAAAGGTTGGGGGGAAAGTGCAAAATGATCAATCAAGAAGTTTGCTCCATGGTTTAGGGCTTGTTGCTCAACAACACTACTGGATGCTTATATCGAATAGCACAATGTTTAGAGCTGGAAGAAAGCAACTTTGTAAACAGAGCATTGGCAGAGTGATAAAGGTAAGGAAAACTGAACTTTGGACTAGGTCTGGTCTAGTAAGGATGTTGTTTGAATAAAGGTGTGAACTGAGGGGGGAGGGTGTAGAAAAATGTGTGTTTTCAGAGAGGTAGAAGGGGAAGATGTTATTTGCAAAATTTGTTTTGAAAGGTAAATTTGTACTGGGAGATATTTATGCATTTGACTAGTGGTACTTGTATCATGTCGAGATTGTTGCAGTGATCTGGTAAAGGTATAATTTCACAAATGCTGTATGAGTACAATGAAGAGTTTGAGGTTATATCTGGCAACAAGACAGGGGTGGGCTCTGCCACCAAGGAAAACAGAAGTGTAACTTCACTCTTCCCATACTTGCAAAATGAGAATAGAATTTTGAAGGCAATACTTAGCATTGAGAAACAATAAAATAAAGAAGTAATTAAAGACCCTTAGACTAATTTTAAAAGCTGTTTTTTTTGAGCAAACTGTTCCTGAGTTAACGTTATAACAAATTTTAAAAGCTCTGATATTTGAGATTTAAGAATCAGCTAAAGGGACTGACCTAATTCTTTAGGGTATGTATTTTTTTGGAAAGGGGAAGATAAAAAGGTGTGTGTATGTTGAAAACTTTGGGTGCTTGAAAAAGTGTAAAATGGTTTGCAGTATACTTTAGCAGGGAAATTAATGAGCAATGCTTTTGTGATATAAAACATCTTAGCAAGATAAAGGAGAGACAGGAGTGTGCTGGTTTGAGCTGAAGTAGAGACAGTAATTCCATGTTGGTTAACTAAGTTTTGGATAAGACAGTAAATTAACAATAGAACACTCTTACTTTTTGCCTCTTTCACTATTGAACTTCTCAGTAAAGTACTGCTCATCCACAAGACCTTGATTTGAGTATGTCTGAATTCAGCAGTGCATAGTATTCTGACAAAAAAAAAATTGCATAATCTGCTGGATAAACTGTGTTCAAAAACAAGTTTTAACTTGTGCAGTTATGACTTGCATACTAAGTAACATTCATGCTGACTCTATTCTGGGTGTCTGCAGACACATTAGCAACTGCAGTCTCTAATGGAGGTGGCAATACTTAACTGGTTTCTTAGTCTGTTGTTTTAAAGAAAGGAGCCCTGGGATCTTGGACTTGTGCTGTTTTAGTACCTGCTGCTTAAATATGTGTGCTTATATTCTTTTAGCAGTCAGAAAATTTTTTTAAAAAGAAATTTAACTTAATCCCCATTTCTTGCTTCAGATTGATGCTGAGATTGCTGTGGGTTTAGGCATATGTTAAAATGGATTTAGGAATCTTCCCTTTATCCTGTTTCAGGAAATGAGGTTTATTGAAATTAGTTTCCTGTGCTGAATTGTTGGTATTTAGGTCTTGAGGAAGGCATCTGATGTAGATTTGCAAACTGCAGATTGAGATGCAGATTGAGCTCTGGTTGGGACCCCAAGACAAGAGGTCAAGAACTGCCAACCCTTTGGTTAACAAAGGACATGAACATGGGTGACAGGTGACACCAGCCAGATGAATGGACTTTGGGAGACAGAGTAGGAGCAGAGGACTCAGGAGGAAGAGCAAGACTTGCATGTGAATAGACTGTGAGGGTAAAAAAGCTCAAGACGTCCTTTGTTGGGGGTCCCTCCTCAAAGGCAGCAGCTGGGGCTCTTTCTGTGTTACTGCGCTGTGAATAAATTGCTTTATGGAATGAGACATCTGAGACTGCTATGAGAAATCTGGAGTCAAACCGATGAGGAAGCCTAGTGTGACTGCATGGGAGTGGAATGTGCAGGAGTCAAGCGAGCCTCCCATCGGCTCACTGGAGCCACCCACTGTGAAGGGACTTCAGTTCCAGCAGTTAACCTCTCCGGTGTTGGGAGTGTGACTGCTGGAGTCTTCTGCATGGTCAGACTGGGAAGCTTCTTAACATAGGTATTAGGAATTTTAAGGTTTTATGTAGCATAAAACAAACTACTTGTTATAACTGAACTAGCCATCAAAGAAGGACTTTTCAGTTAATGAGTTTAGCTTTGGACTTGCATCTGTTGTGGAACTGTGTCATATGACCTTTCTTGCCTTCATAACTAAGAGTGGTAAAAGAAACCCGAAACTAAACCTGTCTTTTTTTTCTTTAAATGAAAAATGGAGGTAAAGCTGTAGGATAATAAAAACTTGGACAATCCTTCCAGATATCTAAGTGAGACAGTGTTTATCTCTTGTAAATACTGCTTCTTCTGGATCCTCCTGCATCATGGGACATTAGAAAGAGACTTTGATGCATGGCCTTGATCAGAATTGCTTCTGATATTTTTCAGGGTTTGCATGTGTTACTGTATGTACCAGCAATTTCTCTCTTACCTACATAAATGATAGCTTGTGTGTTTTAGCATCCTTCCATCTTCAAACCTTAGTCTTTCAGTGTTCTATGAAATTGTGAATTACATAAAATTCCCTAGTCTTAGGTAATTTTTTGGTATAGATGCTGTTTAAGCATATGTACTTCTGTAGTGAATCCTGCAGAATGTAAAATATACAAAAGCTCCAAGGCCATGACCACAGTGCTGGTTTGAAGTAAGATGTGAGGGTAGGTAAAGGGAGGAAGAATGAGGGACAGAAAGCTCAACATTTTCTTTTAATTCATTCTCTGAGATTCCTAATCCTAAGTAAAGAATATTTGAAAAATATAATCTTTTAGTAGTATGCAAAAGGAAGTTCAGAAGCTAGACCAGAAGACAGTTTCCAGTCTAGCTTCTGAGTGTTTTTAAATATTTAAATTAATGATGTGCTATTGAAAGCACTGAAGTTAGGTTTCTTCTACTTTTCTCTGGACAACCTAATCCTAAAAGTGAGGCAGAAGTCCCTTCTGCTAACTGAAACAACTGAAGAAAGTGTTTGTGATTGAGCAACACTTCATTTGCAGAGGAAGAGAAGTTTGTAGAAGTGGCAGATCATCAAAATATGGAAGCATGACTGGCAGGGTGTGTTCCTGAATTGCATTGTAGCAACTATCAGGAAAAACATGTGTGGAACTTGCGTTAATTATAGAGATATCCACCATAACATGTAAATGCCTTCCAGAAGTGACAAATGATAAATGCAAGTCAATGTCTTAATCTTTATAAAACTGCAGGTTTACAGTCTGGTTAATAGTTTCCTGTTTTCTCTAGGTATGGTTCATTAAATAATACAAGTTAATGAGGCTTTTAAAGTTTTGTGGCATATTAATGAATCTTTTTGTTACTGGACTTGGAAATATTGCCCAATGCTTTATGGGCAGCTATACACAGTAGCTGGTACATTTGTTACAGGCCTTGAGACACTGCAATTAAAAGAGTGGAAAGCATTAAAAAATCTGAAAACAAACATCAGGGCGGGCGCGTTAGTGAGGGCAGTGAGCTCGGCAGTTCGAGCAGGAAGGGCACAGACACCCCCTGCTTCTTTTTTTTCTCTGTCTTTGCTTTCGTTTTTCCCTTAGCTCAGCTTGACCCAGCAACGGTATCTACGCGAGCGAAAACTTTTGCTGCCGCTGCCAGGAGGAATGTTGTAAGGCAGACAGAGCCCCCCGTGCAGGACGGAGCTGTGCAGGTCACTGAGCACAGTGTCTCGGTTTGGCACTAGTTTCAGAGGACAGTGCGGGTCACACCAGAGTAGGATGCGAGCAGGTGACTGATCTGCTGTGCCTGGTGGCAGAGCTCAAGGAAGAAGTGGAGAGGTTAAGAAGCATTAGGAACAGCGAAAGGGAATAGACTGCGGGAGTGGTGCCCTTCCCATCCCGAAAGAAGTGCAGCGGGAGACGTGAAGCCCTGCCCCTCCTGCCCTCAGGCAGAGGGAGCAGACCAAGCAGATGGGGGGAATGGAAACAGGTCCTCGGTCAAAGAATCCTCTCCCGACCCCTATCACCTCCCCAGTTTCCCTTAAAGAACAGGTATGAGGCTCTGGACCCAGAGAGTCAGGCAGAGCACAGTCATAAGGATGATCCAGCTGGAGGGTCTCCAGCTTGCACCCCAGTTACTAGACAGATTAGAACCGCAGCTATAAAGGAAAAAAATAAGGTTGGTTGTATCAGACAACTCCCTTCTGAAGGGAACTGAGGGCCCTATATGCCGGCCAGACCCATCCCACAGGGAAGTGCTGCCTACCCAGGGCTCAGGTAAGGGATATCAGTAGGAGACTCCCTGAGCTCATTTGGTCTCTGATTACTACCTGCTGCTAGTAGTCCAGGCTGGCAGTGATGATATCAACATAAGAGGCATCAGGGTAATTAAAAAGGATTTCAAGTCACTGGGCAGACTGGTTAATGGGATAGGAGCAGGTGGTATTTGCCTCAGTTCCCGTAGTAGAAGGGACGGATGAGGAGAGGAGGAGGAAAACCCACCTAAGGGATGGGTGCTACAGGCAGAATTTTGTGTTTTTTCGACCATGGAGTATATTCTGTGTTGCCAAGCCTGCTAGTGTCAGATGGGCTTCATCTCTCTAGCAAGGGCAATAGAACTGTAGCCCATAAGTTGGCAGGGCTGATCAGGAGGGCTTTAAACTAGATTTGAAGGTGGGTGGGGTGGAAACCAGACTTTCTAGAGATGAGC
>NW_008664120.1:91175-96428 GCF_000695815.1 Acanthisitta chloris | reverse complement strand
CTTATTGTTAATTTCACACAACACAGCAAATATATGAAATAAAAAGTATAAGATGTAAAGGATAAGGACTCACTCATTCTATTAGGTGCCATATTAAAACAAATCAAAACCAGTAATTGGCATTTAGGAAACACTGTTACTAGAATGATTTAATCAAAGAAATTATTTGGACTATTCTCCTAAATTAAAGTAATGAGAGGATGAAGATAATGTTAGCAGAATTAGGAGTTTTTCTTAAATGGAAATCTACTGTTTCAGTCATCAGATATTAGTGTTTCATTTTAAAATTCATTTGATGGAGACAAAAAGGGCTGGAACAATTTTTAAGAATGGAAAATAACCATAAAATACATCACAGCACTATTTCCCAACCCAGATATTAAACTTCTCCAAATATGGTGGTGTATACTCAGTACTGAATTTTTTTTTAAAGTCTGTTGTTGATGTGATGACATTATCTGCCTATATATGGCAGGTACTGCAATTGAGGATGACTGCCAAACAGACACTCTGGACTGCCAGCAAGTAGATGAATTTTAATTTTGCATATTAAGGAAAATAATTTAGTTTTAGAAAAGATAATATTATTCATAACACTACTGATCAAAGCACACTACAACAGAAAAAAAGAGGCCTTTGCTTCAATAATTTACTTTTGGACTCTGATATGCTACATGAGCAAGTCACAAACGAAGAGATATAAACACAGTAAATTAAGCAAATTATGTGTAGTAAAAAGGACATTATACTTGGTATCTGCTATTGCTTTTCCTGTGTAAAGATACAAGATTAGAACTCTGATTGTTACTTGGGAAGAAAGAGGAAGTGCCTGTCACCTTCTTATTTCATCCTATTCTTGGAAAAGAAAAAAGGGAGATAAATCTAGTAAACAGGAAAGACATTCTTATCCAACACCTCAACACATTTTGACAGAAAACTGCATATATGCCATTATGAACAGAGAAAATGCTAAGGCAAAATTCACCATAATGGTTTTCAGTTGGGACAGGGTAAAAAGCACTGGCATCTTAAAATACGGCACTTGAACTACACAGATATGGTTTAAACTTTGTCAGTGCCAGATGGAATATTAAGCAATCACAAACATTGAGTTAACATTCACCTATTTCTTTTTTAAACATTTTTGAAAAGTTTTATTTTTTAAAAAAAGAAAGCCTTAGATTTCATTGCACAGCTATAACAGCCATGCCAAAAATCATGACAGATTTGCAGTAGATTTTTAGGGCACCATACTGTCCTGAACAGAGCTCTCTAACTCATACTCATGAAATGAATGCTGCATAACATATTTCTAAACTGGGCCTATACCTATTTCCAGGGCCTCAAATAGATCAACAGACAAGGCCAGATTAAAACATCATCTTCCACATCATCTATCTTTATCCATTTGGCCAGCAAACTCAAATGCAATTCAGAAGGATGATGACTCAAAATATTTCATTTAGAAATAGTACTCACTCCAAACCATTTTAGAAAGCAATCTTTGTAACAAAATAAAGGTCAAGTGCCAATTATTATTACATGTGATTTACAATGTTATATTTTAAGAGAAGGGACAAAAATAGACTTGATGCATTTGTGATAGCTTTTCTCAATATGTCAAATTGCATGAATAGAAGGATAATGATAATGAGTAGGACCAGGCCCCAAAAGGGTTACTGTGCAAAGACTTCTACAACAGCAGGACTGTCTGTGCACAGACAGTTTACAATCCAAATGCTATTATTCTTTGCAAAGAAAAGAGGAAAAAAAAAAGAAACAAACCAAAAAAAAAGTATTTATACTGCTAAGAATCACTCTTGATTAAAGATGCTCTAAATATCCTGTGATAGTTTCTTGAAATGCTAAGCTCAAATTCATGCAATGTAGCACCTGTCAACAAAGGTATTTCTCTCCTGAGTGAGTTTATAAAACAGACTAAAATGATTCAAATATTTGTTTGAACTGTGTCCCAAATGTATGTGTGGTCGATAGCATTTTACTCTTCAAGCCCAGCAAGCAACACACAAGTGAATAACTGAAGTTATCAATCTAGATTTTCCACTGTGCCTTTTAAACATCCTGCTCCAAATCAATGAGAGGAGTTATCTGAAGCACTACCACAGTACCATTTGCTGCTGTAATGGGTCTATAATTAGCTTGTAAATTGTTTTAATTTGTTTGATTAGCCTCTACAAAAAGCAGGTCATCTGAAATATTTCTTCCCTGTTTGATACCTAAATTGCTTTCTCCTTACAATCATCACAGACAGCATGTATAGTGACACCTGTTGCTTAATTTTAAGATTCAGCTTTTATAGTGTCCACTATTCAGACTAGAATTTTCCACACTGAGTGTCTATTCAAAGCTGATTTTTTTTAAGTTTCCAATTAAAATTGCTCAACTATTATTGGAAACCAGGTAGAGGTAGAATATATTATTCTGCCAATAGTATGAAGTCCTTATAATGATTTCATTGAAGGATTTAAATGATCCTTTCTTTCAAAACAGAATCTTCAAATCAGTCCAAAGATTAAATTTCTATAAATTTTTTATGTCTCCTGAGCTTACAAAACCCTATTTAAAACCCGCAGAGTGACACCTTTGAAGACTGCTTTTTGCTTATACTCTGTTGAGGTCACCTACTTTACCCTATGACAATCTTGTTTATACTGAGCATATTCTATCTCTTCATAGAATAAGCATAGTTCATCAACTCCCAAAGGAAAACTGGGCATGTTTACCAGCTTGACTCATTCTCCGAATTAAACTAATCATGCCAGAAACTAGTTCTTGATTCAATGTTTTCTGTAAATAATACACTGAAGACTACACATGCCATGCCAGGCTATGAGTATCACAATCCCCTTCAGGGCTATCAAGCATGCAAGGTTCTTTCTGCAATTGCTCCCCATGCCTGGTATTAGATGATGCAGAGGTTCAGCATGAGAACCAGAACCAAGCAGAATGTCTCTCCTGTATTTTCGATAGCTCTACCAAACACATCAAGGGAATTCAGAGAAAACAACCATAGCTCATTGTGCTGGGAGCTGAAAACCTAAGTAGACTAGATAATAACCTAGGGCAAAGGCTGGGAGAGAACAGAAAAACAGGATGAGACAGACACAGAAAATTGTCTTCACAAGCCTACATACTTCTTTTCAGAATGGAACTTGTGTTTGCCAAGTCTAAAAACTAATCTTACGGCAAAGTTAATGCCTCATCCTTCTGTTCCGTTGCCTACATAAAGCCTATCACTAGCTTTCTGTTAAACACTCAATGGCTTTATTGCTTCTACTAAATTGCTTCATATTCTTTCAAAACAATAAAAGACAGTAACTAAAATACAGGCTTGTATTTGCATGTACTTCCTATTTTTCCATAATCCTTTCATAAACAATAACTTCTTTGGAAAGGAAAGTCAACTTTCATTTCAATGGTTATTTTGCTCTTCTCAGTATTTAACTGTGGTCTGTAAATAAAATAAAGAAAAAGATACATCACTCCATCTCCCTTTTATTTCAAACACTGATGTCATTTTAACTGATTAGCTCGTTTGTTTAGACAACAGTGGTATTAAAATAATTCTTTTAAAAGAATGTATTGTTCATGTGTGTCTTAAATCATGAATCCATTGTTATTTTGAGTCTCTTTTTTAAGCATGCTCAGTTCATTTTAATCTTAGACACCACCCAATTTGATGAGAGTTCCTTCCTTCCTTCCTTCTTACCTGAAAGGGGGTTGTAGTCAGGTGGGAGTTGGTCTCTTCCCCCAGGTAACTAGCAGTAGGACAAGAGAGCACAAACTCAAGCTCTGCCAGGGGAGGTTTAGGTTGGATATTAGGAAGAAATTTTTTATGCAGAGAGCAATCAGGCATTGGAATGTGCTGCCCAGGGAGGTGGTGGATTCACCATCCCTGGAGGTTTTCAAGATGAGACTGGATGTGGCACTTAGTGCCATGGTCTAGTAATGATGGTAGGGTTGGACTCAATGATCTTGGAGGTCTCTTCAGACCTGGTTGATTCTATGATTCTATGTCAAGATAAATCCAGAGCCATAATACTAAGTACTCATATCATCTATAAAGGATTTTCCTATGTTTTGAAAAGATCACACTTTTTGGCTTTCAGGTTTGATTAATGGGAGGTTGTTTCCTGTTAGAAGCAAAACAGTAATCACATCTCAGATTAGGAACAACCACAGCTCAAATCAGAGGCACTTCATTTGGTGGTGTTCCATAAAGTTGAGATTAAAACTAATTTACGTTGGCCAATATTGTGATGGTATGATCAAATCAGAGCACTGCAGTGTTTTCACTGTTCCACCAAGAAGTTATTGAAATACACTTACTTTTACTAACACTGTACCATATTACAATCATCAAAAAGAAAAACAGAACACATTGCTTCTGAGACTTACAGTCTTCATCACTAGAAGTTTTAATGACAGGTTAAACCATTCCTAAAACTGTGTTAATTCTGCTTGGACAAACATCTGTGAGACATGAGGGTGAAAGGATATCACTGTAGATGGGAAGTCAAAATCCAGCACACACCACTAGTGTGTGTGTGTCTCTGTGTGTGTGTGTGTGTCTGTGTGTGTGTGTGTGTGTGTGTGTGTGTGTGTGTGTGTGTGCAGGTGCTTGGGTTTAATACATATGACTGACTGAAGCCCAGAGGTATCCAGTGAACAAGAAGTTTTGATTCCCCTGCTCATCACCCTGGACACAAAGCTGCACACTGCTTGTCCTACCTTCCCTAGGGTTAGGGTTAGGGTAGAAAACTTGTACTGAGTGGCCAGTTTCACCAGTTACATGAAGGATTCTTCTCCCCAGAATGGTGGTTAGGACCCTGGGGTGAACTACACAAAGCTACTTTGGTTAAAGTAGATTTTTCCTCCTGGGCAACTGTACTAATTAATACCATGCCAGACTGAAGTAGATATTACCTAATCCTTCAGCTACATGCTATCACAGATTTAATGATCTTTGCAAAATAAAGTTATAAGATACAATTATAATGATCTCCACATGAAGTAAACTTACTTAACATTTCAAATACTTTATAAGCTTTCTGTAATTTCCTGCCACTGTCTTTCTGAAGTCTGCCTTTCTTGTGATAAGTCAATTTTTAAATGTAATGTCAATGCTGTGGTACCAATTTTAATTTCTTTTCTATTCCTCATTGATCACCATCAGTGTGTCATATCTTTTCTCTTTTTTTTTAAATTTTTTTTTTTTTTTTTTTTTTTTTT
>NW_008664120.1:28418-91155 GCF_000695815.1 Acanthisitta chloris | reverse complement strand
GACTGGCTGAGAGAAGCATAGGAGAAAAAACTGCAAGATGAATTCAGCTATACAACATAGTGTAATTATATAGCTAGCCAATTTTTTCTGCTGGTCTGATTCAATCATATTTTGTTTGAGTGGTTGTAATTTTAGGACTCAGAGACATTTCTAGTAATTACTGAGGATGTCATGCCTTGCAGCTATCTGGGTGAATTTCTATTGCAATCATGCCATACCACTCAACTCAGTCAGCCCTCCTAGAGTACTTCACAACATTCTCCATTTAAGCTGCTGAAAGGGTGTTGTGTCTTCTGCAAATTTTGTACCTCTCTATTCATCCTCCGTTTTCTGGCTAATAATAGCACATTAAGTGCTAACATGAGTTGTAGTAAAGAGCTGAAGTAGATTGCAGTAATATAAAACTTGAACATATATTCTTACTGCCTACTTTCCTTCTGTCAGAAACTGTTCATTTGAGAAACCTTGGTTCTCCCTTAAAATCTTTCCTTCTGCCTAGGCTTTTGTACAGAAAAGCTGGAAGCATACAAAAGCAAATTAACATACATCCTTTGTGTAAATTTCATCTCCTTTCCAGTTCATTCTGGAACCAATTAAATATTTTCTTTCTGATATTTTCCCACCTACTATAGCAGTATATATAAGAAATACTTTTGACAGCTTAATTATTACAGAACAACTTGATTTTTTTTTTAGGAGGTGTAAAAATAAGCCTTTCTCCTTATCACAGCCTTTCTCACCACTCCAGCCTGCTCATAGCAAAACATTCTCCTGCTTAGACTGGTTCCTACAATGCTAAGGTGGGGCATGCATGCTAAAACTGGAAAAAAAATTCAAGAGAAGACCTGAAGTTTCAAAAGCCTCTTCAAGTTCCAGAATTTAACGAAAGGATTAATATTTTTAAGAATGCTTTGTAAACTATCAAAATGTAAATTTAACACTCCCAGGGACAAAGATTGTAGTCTCATCAGGGATATTACATAAGTAATATTATTCATTGCTAATATATTCTTGATTATTTAATACTCTTAGGTAGAATTTTAAATTTTCATAGCTGAAAACAGAATTTTATAAATATATCTTAATATGCGCTGCTGCCTTTATGGGGTTTACTCTGTAGGCCAGATTAATGTCAGTGAAGTCAAAAGTCATGGTGTTGTTATAGCTCTGAGGATTTAAGGACATAAGCAAGTCAAGGTTTGGAAAAGGCACTATCTTTTTTTGAATGTAATCATAAAGCTAGACTGCTTCCATTTAAGATCTAGGCTGTGTTCCCAAAAATATGCCTTTTTTTTTTCCTAACTGACAAAAATCACTGCCATTCTCTGTAATCCTTGCCTTCCTGATAGGACAAAAAAGGATGAAAACAAGGAAGCATAGTTCTGAAGAAGAGCTTAGTTTTGGAAATTTCAACAAACTAGTGGCATACATTTGAATGTGTTTCCTGGCTGTTGCTCAGAAGGAATTAAATAGTTCTTCCTTGATAAATGAAGATTGAAAATCAGGAAAAAGTTGTCCCTTGGTTGCTTTTTTTAAAAATCATGGTGGGAGTAGAAAATCTTTCACTACTTCACCACATAGACTCATGAAATACTGGGGTTTTTAAATATTATTGGTATACTTGGTATTTAACAGGCTGACAAACACCTCAAGAAACTGCCACCCTAATAACCAACTGTTCATAGTGAAAGAAAGAATAATACAAAGGTATGTTAACTCAGATGCAAGAATAGACTTAAAATTTATACCCACAAGTGACAATTTAGCAAATTATTTATATGCATCAGAAATTTTACAAAAGGGATTTGAAAGTACAGAACAAAAATGCTTTGCAGACAGACTGAAAAAGATATGTACAAGGGAGCAGAAGGGAAGACATGGAACATTAGGACTAATAAATGATAACCTTGAGAATGAATGCCTAGAAAATTATGGCACTCAGAAGAGCTAGTACTGAGGGCTGCTTGCTTTTGCTAAAAAAATAAGCTATAAACCAAAATAGAAACCACGCAACTGAAATAAAGAAACTGGTATGAAACATTTTTGAGGCAGAGAATAAAAAAAAAGAACAAAATCAGTAAAAAATTGCCTGAGGCAATGTGTTTTTCAGACACAATATACTTATGGTACTTTACCACACACTGCAATTTACCGTTTAAAAAAATTTCATTTGTAAAGTAATTATTTTGCAATTTCATATATTTTGCACCTCTGTGGGTTTTCTCATTTATTACATGGAAGTGTGTATTTAACTCTAAAAAACATTATGGGTGCTTAGCTCTAGTACCAAGCAAATAGATGAGCCAAATCTGACAAAATTATTTTACAGACCTGGTTTTCACAGTGTTGTAAGCAGTCATGTCCCTTTATAGCATGTAGAGTAGGAATGGGCTCTAATGACATACAAAAGAATCTCTTACTTTGATTATGCCAGTGTTAATTATACAATACAATGGCTCCTCTGAGATGAATAGAATCATTGTAGCTTGTGAAATATTTGAATATCTTTTACTACCGAGAAGCATTGCAGAAGTGTAATAATTAACAAATTAAAAGGTTTGCCAAGCACATAGCATGATCTATGTTCACAGATTAGAGTGAGTGAAATGGTAAGATTAAAAAGCAATTTCCTCTTTTAATTTGAGACCTTCTGTCATATATAGCCACAAGCATCCTACATGTTTGAAAATTCAGTCCCAAACTGAGCAAGTCACAATGCTGCAGTTTTTCCTGCTGTAGAAAGGTATAAAGTAAAGGTTTGCCAAGCACATAGCATGATCTATGTTCACAGATTAGAGTGAGTGAAATGGTAAGATTAAAAAGCAATTTCCTCTTTTAATTTGAGACCTTCTGTCATATATAGCCACAAGCATCCTACATGTTTGAAAATTCAGTCCCAAACTGAGCAAGTCACAATGCTGCAGTTTTTCCTGCTGTAGAAAGGTATAAAGTAGTTAATCCTTCCAACTTTTTGTTACTGTTCGTATCGAATTTTGGACACAGCTTCTTTCATATTGTCAAAAGCTAAATCACTTTTCCATAACTATAATTGCCGTATTTTTTTAATTAACATGATCTTAAAATATTCTACACTAATAATGCTGCAAATAAATTTGTTCCTGAAAATACTGTGTTTGTGCAACTTCATTCTGTAGTTACATATTTGGTTTTGTCATATGTATGTGTTTTTTAACTCCTTTGTTTCTTCTCCTGTTTGCATAAATTATTAGAATGCAGAAGTGGTGAGCCATATTCAATGTTGCATTTTAGACTTCAGTTAATCAGGAAATTTAAAGTTTTATCCATATGCTCTAAAATGACAAGATGGGGAGTGGTAATGGATTTTTATTTTTAATAGTGAATCAAAATAAAGAAAATCCCTAAGAACTAAAAAATATGTTTTTTGGCATCTTGTCTTATAATCTTTCCTATTTCTGGGACATGTTCTCATCTCCAGTCTATGAATATAGAGTAAGTTTAGCACTCACGTAGCAAGTAACATCTTATGTAATGGTGCGACATTTTAAATAAAAGTGAAAGTATTCACAGCAAGATGAACATGCAGTGGAAACACCTCAAGAAGCAAAAGCAGAATCTATTCACTAGTGAATGGAGGGATGTGAGATGATAAGACTTTTCTGAAAACAGCTTGATTCAGATCACAGAGAAACAACTGAGCTCACTTAAGATTGCAAATGAGAAAAGTTAAGTCGATAAAAGTAATTTGATGAAGGCAGAACATGTATACTGTTACCTTTTAGAAGTACGTTGACATTGTCATAGTTATATTTCTAATACTTTTAATTCTAATTTAATCTCACCAGTTATCAAAGAACTTCACAAAGATAAAATGGAGACATCAGCTGTTATAGCAAAACCCATTTGGCAGATATTCTTTGCAAGAATACAGAAATCATGCCATAAGCAAAAGCAGTTATTTCTTAAGTAGCACTTGTTGAATAAGGAGTTCTACTCACCAGGGAGCAAATGAACAGATTTTTCCATTTTTAATTACAAGTAAAGGAACTTAGTTCGTAACAATGTTTCTAATATGCTGTACAATTGTTTGTGATGATAAATTGTTCAAAAATTATTGTCCTTCAAGTAAGATTCCATTATTGCAATCAATTGTCCCAGAAAGAAGAAATAAAGTTACAAAACAGGAACTTCTGCAGGTCATCCTAGAAAATTCCCTATCTGCTTCTGACTTTAAGAGACAGTAGTGCATTTCACAAATTAAGAGAAAACAACTACAGAACAAATATATCCTTTACATTATTAGGGTGTAGAACACAGAAATCCACTAGGAAAGATCAGAGCAATTTTATAGAATTGCATTATAAATTAAAAAGAAAAATTTGAATGAATGTACTGGCTATTTTTCTTTCACAAAATACCCTATTTCAAGCTCCTAGCAATTACAAAAGCATCAATAAAAGTAATAAAGAAGGAATCATCCAGTCCTGGTTTTGAATAATCTTCAAGTATTAACCTAATAGAAAAGCATTAAGTTAAATCTGTGTAAAGGGTTTGATATTTTGAAATGACAAGATAAAGTGTCATGTTTTTATCTACCTACATGGAGATGAGGAATGTAAATACATGGAGGCTATTCCAGTTTGCTGCTCATTATAATTCTTGAAATGACAAAGTTTTATTTCAGATAGCAAAAAGGAGCAAAGGAAAAGAGTGCCTACCACCCTGGAGGCATTTTCATACCTTCATTCCTCTTTTCTACCAACTTCAATGAATTTGGGCAGCAGTTACTGTAAATTATATCCTTCTTATCCAAACCACCACAAAAGCAGCTTAAGGTGTTTCCCCTTTTACAAGGGCATTTCTTACTTTACTATCTACGTGATTAGCATGACCACTTCTGTATTTCAATATCTCTGCAAAACATGCTGCATATAAAGTAATTTGGAATATTTGAAGACAACAATCTCTGATATTTCAGTGTGAATTATTTTATGAACATGCTGCAGGTAACAGGCACTACATTTTGATATCAGCATTATTTTAGAAATGTAGTGGGACCAGATTAACACAGAAATTGCCTGTGCCATCCTCAGTTTTCCAAAAAATGAAACACCCCACAGTTCATCTGACAAAACAGCTGGCTAAATGCAGATTTAGATGTCAGGCAGAAATCCAGAGATGACTGAGCTCAGGACAAGAAGTGGAAAGTAACTCTTCAAAAAAGCTTTCCATCGCAATCGGCTCCTTTTAAAAAGTTAAAAAGCAGCAATTTCTGGTGATTGTATAGATGCATACTGTTCATTTTCTCCCCACTATTTTAAAAAAGAATATGAACAGAGTCAGCCTCTTCTTTGTGTGCAGATAAAGACATCAGTTAATTTTTACAGACTTCAGCTAAATTTGAGATTGGCATTAACCCCAAGGAAGTGGAGTTATGCTTCTATACTGCTAACAACTGTTCTTTGGCCCAAGACCTCTATGATATTTAGGAAAATAAAAGTGCAACAATGCATCACATTGTCAGTCTTACATGTTAATTCTAAAAGTTTTGTTTAGTTCTCATAAAATGAAGACTGAGAAGGATATCACTACACGTTAAAATGTATTAAGAAGGATGATATTAGGAATGAAGTACTATTTCAAGTGAAATGTAAGAACAAAACAAATTAATATAAACAATATAAAGACACTCTACATATGTATAACAATCAATTGATCATCAATAAATTTTGGCTAAAATGGTAGTTCTGATCTTGCAATAACATATTCTGAAACAATCTTCCAAGTCAAGCACTGGGTACCCAAAGTTATAAAAAAATACTATCCAGTGTGACAACTTGTATTGGAAAGGTATTGGCTGAAGTGATGCAAGAATTATTGCTATTTCCTGTCTTACTAACTATATATTCTCCAGCAGAAAACTAAGATAAAACTCCTTGAATTATAGATCTCACCACAATAAGTAAAAAAACCCCAAAATACATATTTTGAATTATCAAAAAATAAAAAGATTATAAGCAATTTTTAATAAAGTCAATTTTCAAGGGAAAAAAAAGGACTTCACAAATGCATTGGAAATGTTGACTATAAAATTGTTACTCTCTAATTTAAAGACCATCAAAGAAAATTCCAAGTAAAATCAGAGACTCAGCTTCACTAGAGGGAGAATTTCTTTCCCAGAGGAAACAGAAAAAAAATATAGTTTACAGAAGAAGAGCATATAGAAATAAGCTCTATTTATTTCACTGAGGAAATCCATATCCATCCTTAGATCAACACCAAATTTATAAGACTGAAAATGTAACTATCTTTTAAAATATTAAAACAATGCTAAATAGCTTAAATTCCTCCAGCTTAAAACAATGAAATATGTCAGTCTGAACAGTTCCTACTATATTTGCAGAAAAAAATAATGCAATTACATTTTCAAAAATTTAAATTAAAATTGTGAAGTAATAGCAAAAATCAACTTCAAGGTCCTATACCCAGACAACACCTATTCTGACAACTGAGTACAAAAATACATTTTTAAAATTATCACAGCATCTTAATCAGAAAATTGGTGTAGAGCAGCATGTAGACAGTTTTCTAAGTTCACAGTCTAAATAGGAGAGCATAAAAAAATTTGCTTCTCACAGCTCAATTTACACCGAGGTGAACCACTTATGTATGATGTATTGTAATACCTAATGTGGTACTGCTGCCACTCCAAAATCTCATATTAAAAAAATCTAAAACATACCTCATAGGACAGTCAATGTCCTCTCCGAAGACAGAAAAATTACTTACATTTGGGTTCTAAATTCTTGACTGCTGTTTTACATTCATCAGAATGCTTTTCCAAATTTAAACAAAAAAGAAAGCCAATGGATTATAGGTCAAAATTTCTGTAAATCCAAATTCAATTCCTTTTAGTATCCAATTATCAACTTTTCTATATTTACACTCTCTTTCCATTTGAAGATATATTTTTCTAGAATCTAATTATGTTTTTGGCAGCAACATTGCCCAGAGCATTCTGGAGTTCTGTAGATTCTTAACACCAGAACTCCTGGCAAAATCTCTATATAGCAAGAGAGAAAAAGCAGTAAAAATTAAAAATCTCTCCTCATTTCTTGCATAACCAATGTTTTTTGAGATTAAATTGTTTCATTTGGCCAAAAGTAAAAGGCTGTAACAGGGCTCAAAGGCACATTTTCAGATGGATGCACATTTCATTGGAAGCCACCTGACGTTTCCACAGTCAGTTGTTTCAAGTACTTTTTCATACAATAAGGAAGACCTTTTGAGAGAAAAAAATAAGTTTTATAAAATCCTTACCTTTTTTTAGCATTTCATTACTCATGTGTAAAAATTCTAAGAGACTGAAACTTTAGTTATAACCTCCTTTTCCCCAAACTAAACTCCAACACATGGAATTCTCTCAAACAGTGTAGAAAATTAGACACTAGAGGCACGAAATTGCAAAGTTTATGTTAAACCTTAAAAATATGAGAAGGATTTGTTAAAGAGTATATGAAAAGAGTTTGAAATATTCTGTCTTGATCGCCTCCACTGTACAAAACACCCAGTATTATGAATCACCAGCACAGAGAGAGTGAACTACTTCTGATTTCTCCCAACTAATCTTATAATATCATCCCACAAACAGAGAAAATTACTTAGTATTCATGAGAAAAGAACATCATTTAGGCTGTACATAGGCCTATAATTTCATAACAGAATTTTATAAGCCAATGTAAGTTCTTCAATAATAATACAAAGTATTATTAAGACATATATTCTTCATTTCTTCAAATAGTTGAGCAGGGACTATGGAACCTCATTATAGCAAAAACCTAATTCTTAAATAGAATCAGGGAGATCAAGAGGTCTTCAAATTCATCCTCATGCTGCACAGTAGGTGCGTCTTTACCTACAGTATTCTTGACAGATGCTTTCAGGTCTCTTCTTATGCACCACTAAAATACGAAGATCTACAACTTCCTTAGGGAAGATAAACCAGTGTTTTTACTTTACTGTCAAAAATGGTTGTCTCATGTGTTGTTGTTTTTTGTTACCTAAAATCCAACCTAAAAATCCCTCACTTCTCTAAATATAAAGTTTGAAAGGCAAGACAGAAATCTCCACCTGGGATCATTATGCTTGGGTGAACTGATTGTAAGTGGGTGCATTGCTAATTTTACAGCTGATTCTAGGAGTCCTAGCTGCAAATTATCCGAGATGGTAACTGCAAAGTCCTTTGCAAGATTTTCTTAAACATAGAATTGAAATATTCAAGGAATATATCATAAATTATTTTCAAGTTACAATATTCACTGAGCATATATATACATCTAAGATATGTATGTCAAATAATCCAGTACATAGCAAAATTACAGAATTATCACCTTAAAAAAAGCATAAATATTAAACTTCTAAAAACAAGTATAGTTAACAGAAAGAAGGGGGAGCAGAGGCAGACAAGAATCAGAAGTTACTTGCTCTGGGTGTCCAAATTATATATGCTATGGCTCAAGAACATTTAAAAAAAAAACCTCAACAACATCTTTTAAAAATTGCAAAGAATGTAAACAAAAAAAAAAAGTTATATTGGGAGCAAGGAAGAGATTCAAATGATATAATTATTCCTAGAAACATCATGGTCATTTGGGGCACCAGCACAGGACTGAAATCAGAGCTTGTAGAGGTCACAGGAGCTCATAAGAAAGAATGTAAGATGACCATCTACAAGGGTAAGGAACAGATTGAAAAGATGAAATCCCATTCACACCTAGGTTTCTATGATGCAAAGAAGGAGTAAAGTAGAGATCCTGCTAAAGATGCTTGATGAAAAAAGAGATTTAGATAAGGTATATACAAAGAACAAAGACTTTGGTTACATAACTTGCATATAAACATGCACAAGCACACAAGACATGCATAATTAATTTGATCAATTTCTTTACCTTCTGGTAGGTTTTGAGTATTATCTCACATCTGTAGGAGAACAATATACTCAAAATATATAAAAGTTTTTACTCAAAAGCTTTGCAATAAACTCTACCATAAAATACTTTTTAATGAATGGCCCTTCTTGCTGGATTCAGTTGGATGAGCATTTATTGAAGCACTAATTGTCACCAATACTTTCAGACCTCCATCAGTTCTCATAAACGTCCATATGTTCTTTGGTTTAAAAGTGCAGCTTAATGACACAGAAAAGTGCAAGCCAATTTATCATCCTTCCTTAACCTTTTGAAAAATAAATTAGTTTTTATGAGAAACAATCACTGTAAATAAAGTAAAAAGCATTTCAATTCCATCATGACATGGTGTCATTCTGTATTAAGTCTTGATGCAATTGCTTAACTTTAAAATTATTTAAATCAATCATTTATGTTTGCCTGGCCTAGAGTTTAGTATGTCCAGAAGGGCAGAGACATGGACCAGCTTTGCAAATAGCTTCATGTTTGAGATGTAACTGCCCACCAGGCATTTCTACATCTCTCTCAACTGAGTCATATTTCTACAGTACAACCTCTACTTTCAGCATATTTATGCTAGTATAAAATTCTTTGTGCTACAGGGATTTATTGTCCCTTTAAAACCCTACACTTTCGTAAAGGGTTTAAACCAGCTACAGGGATTTATTGTCCCTTTAAAAACCTACACTTTTGTAAAGGGTTTAAACCGGTATAACTGAATCCACACTAGAGGGTGCTGCTATTTTAATTGTAAAAGGTTTTTACAGTTATTACAGCTTCAGAGCAGTACATTTTGTAATGTTTCAGAAAAGCTTTCTTGCTATCTGGGACAGCAAATTGCTAATTATGATCACAGGCATGCTTTTGTACTAAAGTTCAAGTTTTGTCACGTATAGCCATAGCCAACTGTACATAAAATAAAATAAAAAACCTTTTGTACTAAAGTTCAAGTTTTGTCATGTATAGCCATAGCCAACTGTAAATAAAATAAAATAAAAAAACTACAACCAACTCACATGGTATATTAGAACCTGTACGTAATGTTTCAAAACAACAAAGCTCATAATAAACACTGGAGAGCATGTTTTCACCTATCTACGTTCATATAGATCACCAGACATCACCAACATAATAAACACTGGAGAGCATGTTTTCCCCTATCTACCTTCATATAGATCACCAGACATCACCAGTACATGTCAAGTCTTGTTCCAAATCCAGAAGTTGTTTATCTTTTGCTATCAGAATTGCACATTGGTGCTTATATTTCACATTTGAGTAAATTAGTTGAGAATGAAGAATTTTTAGCATCAGAAAAACAATTTACAAAATGAATGCTGATAGATTTGAAACTGCACAAAATGGTACCGACTCTTCCAAAAACAAGAACATGTACTTAGCACAAAATGGTACCGACTCTTCCAAAAGCAAGAATATGTACTTTTCCAATATTGCATTAAGATTAAAAAAGAAATCAGACTTTACAAAATACATAGAACTTGAAAGCTTTAAATAGAATTTTGCCTCAGGCTGCAGAATAGCCTTTGCAAGGAGCTGACTTCCATACCAACAATTCTCCCTCTTTCTTGATCCATAGGAAGCAACAATATGTAATGTGCTGCCTCATATCTGATCTCCCTACGCACACTCTGAACAATTTGGGCATTACTGGAAGGTCTAGTGTATCATGAAGGGTCCATTTTTCCTGGTACATATTTTTGATTAGTTTATTATTGTCCATTTCCATCAGGTCCATTTTTCCTGGTACATATTTTTGGATTAGTTTATTATTGTCCATTTCCATTGTTCATCCAATATCAAACCCACACCAGAATGTATATTACTGATCAAGAAAGAACTTGAAGAAATAATGTATTTTGTTATTTAGCTTTTATTTCCTCAGAAATTTGTCTCACAGGTTCTATCCAGAGAATAAGGAAAGAAGCATTTACAGATGTATTTTACCTCTCACAGGTTCTATCCAGAGAATAAGGGGAGAGAAGCATTTACAGATGTATTTTACTTGCTGCAGGACAGGTCCAAAGACCTGAAAAGGACAAGGCTGGACACAGGCTTAGCTTTGAAACCAGAATAGGAATCTATTACCATGATCATAAGTAGTCAAATCAAAAGTAGTCATAATCAAAGTAGTTAGGAGAATGTGGGGAGAACTATCTCATTGTTTCGTTCTATCCATGCAGAAAAAATCATAATCAAAGTAGTTAGGAGAATGTGAGGAAAACTATCTCATTGTTTCATTCTATCCATGCAGGAAAAAAAAAGAAATCTAACTTAGAAATGCTTTCTCACCTAAAATTTGTCTAATTTACATCTTTATGTACAGGTGACACTGAAGCAAGATTTTATTTAGCTCGGAAATTGCTAAAAATGTTTAGACATGTAAGCAATTGCAGCTAGGAAAGGCATGACAATCAGCTAACGACCTTCCCACTCAAATACGTACAGGTTGGCACTGTAAACACCTATGTGAAGCTGAGTTGAGGCCTCATCCATAGCCAGGAATGGATAAATTATTGCACTGTAAACACCTATGTGAAGCTGAGATGATGCCTCATCCATAGCCAGGAATGGATAATACCTGTAGATAATTATCAATGGTAGTGGCTGGAGTAGACTGTAGATAGAGCCCCCAAAACATATCTTGAAACATTACATTTAGCAATGTCACTAAAACATTTTGGTTTGTATGGGTATCACAGCATATTTAAGCAGACACACTGAAATTTGTCTAATATACACCCTTGCCTAAAAACTTTAAAAAAATTTAGCTTTTAATTTTTTTTTATCTACACATGAAAATTATCTGATATCTTTTTTTTTGAAGTTCTAAAGTCAAAGTCAATAATAAAATAAGGCACAGAATAATGCAAATAATATGCAGTATAAAGAAAAATTAAGTCTTCTGAGATTCCGCAGGGAGAAGGTTATTGCCAAAACTGAAAGAAAGAAAAGAAAAAAATATTTTCTGTACAAATATAGATCTACAAATATTGTAGGTTCTTCCTTGAAAATATCGACTCAAAAGACATTCTCACTATCCCCACTTACACTGTCAAGTTTAGGCATTTTATGGAATTTTTGTCCCACAAAAGCTCACGACTCTAAACAAGTAGGACATTTCTTTTCTGGGATATAGGACTACATGTCATTAAGTATTTGACTAGTCATGTAATGCTAATAGTCCCATAAATGAAAGAAAAGATTGATTTCAAAACTATCTGATATTTTGGTACCATTTAAATTAACAGCATGTGTTAGTTTTTTAACTTATTAGAAGCTCTGGTGAATTTTTAGACACCTTGCATGTGGCTTTACGCACCACTTAGCTAATGTAGTGCTAGAGCTTCCCAAAACACTATTCCCTCCACCCACGTTGTACTCTGTTCTATCCTGCCATTCAGAGGAGAAGCTAAGACAATGGATATAAGAAAAACATTTTGATAAGAGACCTGAGTTCTGGAGAAGGTTACTCCAACTGCACAGGCACAGGCTGCCTTCTGAAAGGAAGCAGCTTGCTAGAACATTCTGTGACAGCATGTTCTTTGCCCACACTTGTAGGATCCCATTTTTTAAAAAAAGGAAACATTCAGCATCAAATAAAGAAACTATGGTATAGAATGAAAACATACAAAATCCAGTGAAAATTATATTCACATATCTGTAACCTAAAATAAATACATCCTATGCATACAGAAATGTGTTTCACATTAGTGTCCAACTCCACAAAGCTACCTTTACTTTCTATTTATTGGGATTGTCATAATATGAAAAATAAATACCATTTGTTAGGAAAGCAGCCGTTACACAAAATTAACAGACATATTCTGCTTCAGGCATGAATACAAGAAAATTGTCAGACATTAATAATGTAGACAGAGCATTTTCCTGGGAAAATGAAGATCCAATGGAACAACAGATAAATCATGCCCAACTGCTCACTGTTTGTTGTTTCACAATCTGTTGTATTTCATCGAATATGACTAGTACAAGTCTGTTACAGCCGTAAAAAAACATTAGCAGAAATTAATATGCAAATTACAGTAGTGCTTGTGTGGGATTCCATTTCATTAATTTAAATTCACTGACATGACTGTGTAATCTAAATTTATAAGTTTTCCAACTGCCGCTCCATGGAGAATTCTACATTTATTGAATTTTGCTTTAGAAGTAGTTTATGCATTAAATAAAATTTGCAGGGCACTAATGTACATGAATGGCTTGGAATTTAATATATATAATATATATCAGACACTTTGCCTGTGAAAAGACATATAACCTACAGTGCAAAAAAAAAATTGCATGTAGATATTTCCTTTTAAAACATTTCTGGACAGCAACAAAAACAAATTATTGCAAGAGGGAATAAAAGAAGTTTTTGATGTTCTCAGTAAAGTAAATATTGCTCATGATTATTTTGTTGAAAAAAATGCAAATCTTCTTGTTATATAAGGGCTTTATGATGTGTGGAACTTCACCCATCACAGTTTAATGAAAAAAGCACAGGCTAAACCACACCCAAATCTGAACTTTATCAGTATCTGAGCTTTATCAATACAGAGCCCGGTTTGATGGTTAAAGCTTCAATAACAAGTTTTGGAAAAAAAAGACATCAAGAAAAGAAATAATACAATTCTTTATCTTTACCATTCAGCACTTTAACTAACATCTGGACATAGACAGTGAATGCTTTGCATAATCTTGGCTTTAATAGCCTCTAGCTTTCTAGATGTAAAATAGAGTACCCAAATAACATGATACAAGCAAAACATTTCTGAAGCAACTACTGCAAATAAAATATTCACTTTCTGAAGAAAACAGCAGAGAAACTGAAAACAGAAAAGACAGAACAAAACATTTACGCAATTATGAAGATCTTATTTTGGAAGTATGAAAATGTCAAGGTTAAAAATATTTATGTGACCAAAACATTTTATATTCAATTATTGACAGCATTGTAAAGTAGATTTTTTTTCCCAATTGTGATTGCAAATGTTTTCATGTGACCTATATTGCTGGTGGGATGAACTACTAGGTTTATTATTTTGCAAATATGTAATTTTGTTAAGCAATAGGATTGTTTCATTACTATGGCTCATTAAAGTATTTATCTAGGAGTGCCAATGGTGCAGTTTTCCCCCTACATGTTTCAGCCTATTTCACACAGAGACGTGTGTCCATAAACAAAATGAGCTTTCCTGTATCATCTAGCCTTTAAATGTAGAAACCCACTTCGAAATGGGGTTTTGGGGCAGGGAAAGTGAGGATTTGGTATCAGATTTGTTTAACCATGACATAATAAGGAATACATTCCCAGCCAGCAGCAAATGTTTCACACTTGTCAAATCCTCCTGTCAGCATTCCCTGCAGCTCTGCTGACTACCAGAACACCTGTCTGCTCCAAGGTCACTGATTCAGTGTCACCTTGCAGTGAACATCCTTACATAGAATTAGGATTTCAGTATCATCTTGCAGGGAATTCTGACATCCCTATTATTTTACTTATAATTGATTATTAGGTAATTATACTTTGTGAATTGATATGATTTTATAAATCAGAACCTTGAATTAGTTTGTCTGAATATCAAAGCAGCATTTACAGATGTGACCCAAAGAAGCATGTAGAGACAGAGGTGTCTCTTGGATGCAGTGGCTACAGTCCATTTATATATCAATTACCTAGAAATAGCATTTCCATAGGTTTATTTGCACTGTTCTCGTACTAAAGGAATCTTTTTCCTTTTTATTTTTTTTTCCAAGAGTTATGTTTTGTAGTTAAACATCATCTGGTTTTTGCCTCCCAAAACATTTCAAACTACTTGGTATATAGGAAGCTACCTGTTTCATGCAGAAACTTTTTAAAAAAATTACTGTAATTCCTAATATTGAATACACATAAAAATTAAGCAACCAATTACAGCTCCAATGCAGGTCCAATTTAGTCATGCATTCAGGTGAAAATTATAAAGACAGGTAAGAACTACAACAGGAGTCTCTGCTTTGCCTTGACCTTGGCATTAAAACGAGTGTAATACATAACTTTGTCTGTTCCCCTGAGTAACTGTAACATTCGACTCCTATCCTCTGGTTCTTCTGAGACTGAAACCTTCTTTTCATGTCTGTAACTATAATTTTCTCTCCTAAGTTTTGCAAAACACAGCCGGCAATTGTCAGGAGACACATATTCCTCAACAGCACTCAACCTACTTACCAGCCACCTCTTCCCACACTCATGTCTTTGAGAGAAGCATTTCCTTCCTGCTATCTCATTTTAAACTGTCCTTTCCCCCTATCCACAAATGGAATAACAAATTTTATAGGTCAGAAAAGCAAATGGGAATGATTCAGCTCTTCAGATGATCAGAGGAATACTGCTGTCCTTCATGGAAAAATGATATTTGTCACTGCAGAAATCAGTGCAGAGGTTTTAAAGACCCACTTGTCATGGATCTTGTAAATCTGCCTTCTCTGAAATTCTCTAAGCATTGCATGGTTCTGCATATGCTAAAAAATTACAAGACTTTCTATTGGAAAAGAAATAAGCACACGCATCCTGATCTCAATCAGAGCACATCTAAAATGATAGCTCAAACAGAAAAATCTGTTAAACTTCCCCCAAGCATTGTCTGGACTGTTTATTTTCTTAGCACTGGCTAGCAGTTCATTAACTCCAGGCTGTTTAACTACTGATAGTCAATGACAATCAAAGGTAAGAGTGCAGATATTGAAGGTCATTACAGAGGACCAATCACGGTGTGTATTGGCTGCTGTGACTCTAAGATGCTTTACCCCTGGAAAGTGGCATCTGAAGTCCTGTAGCCACAGCTGGCTGTCTTAAGTCCCTATCACTGCCCTAACAGGGATAACTAGACAAAGGCTTCACAGAGTGGAGTTATTTCAGGAAAAAGTAGAGGGATGTTTAACGTCAGCTCTTTCTCAAGTACCCTCATAATCCTCATTCTGTAGTCACCAGCCAATTTTGCTCTTAACAATCTGTATATACTTTTCATTTAAAGTATCACAGCTTGTTAAAATTTCCACTATAATTTTCTGAAAGGTAATTCAAAAGTTATCCTTCTTCCAGAAAGAAGAAGGATGAGAAAAGAAAACAAAATCAAACTCAGGAATTACTTATTTTGCTCATATCTCACAATTTCTTTCCCTCTCAGTTGGAATCTTATAATGTGAAGAGCTGAACAGCTAATCTTTCAGATACACAAGTCCATCTTCATATCTGATCCCTCTCCTCCTAAGCTCATCTTTTGTCTGCTGATTTAAGAACCACAACAAAAGACTTTAAAGATTTACTTCAGTGGGAGAAAAGTTGAGGTGATGGCTGACTTTTCTCAGGACTTCATCATTCATTTTTCTGTTTGAAGTTAAAAGAAAGATGTGATATTATATACTCATAAGCTGCACCAATCACCTATTGACCCCACCTGCTACCAGGCCTGAACAGAGACTCTGCATCCTGCTTCACATTATTGACAATGACATCAAACCCCATGCTTAACAGTTCCTAGAAATAGTGTACAATGTTTTGTCACTCACAGACCAAGGAAATTAAAAAACCAAAAAGGGAAAAAAAAATCAACCACATTTGTAAAACATGCCAAAGAATACTGTCACTGAAGAATCAGCTAAAATTCACAGAAACCATCAAGCCTCCAACTGTTCAACAGTTTAGTTTTCTGAGAAATGCAACAGATTTCTTCCACACTCACCACCATCACCTTGGGCAATCCACACAGCAAATCATGGTCTATCTTCAGTAAGAACAACACTAATAGTTGATTTGAGTATTACAACACAAATTGATTCCATCTTCACTCACAACTACTTCATCTGCCAATACTGACTGATCTGCAGCATGCCAAGTTACAAATGGAACATAAAATGCACCATTTTATTATTCACACAAAATACATAGATAATATTCTTACCTTCTGGACTCCCTCAAAATTTCTATAAGAAGATTTAATAATAACTACTTCTACATCAAACTGCATCTCTAATACACCTACAGCAGTATCCATTTCTTAGCCACTTTGCTCAACATAAAACAGAAAGCATACAAACCACTAAACATTAAAAAAAGTGCAAACTATCATATACATCATCATAAAACCATGTGCTTCTTCAAACACCTCGAGAAACCTATAAAATACAGCAAGCCATCAGACACCACTAACATTCATTGTGTATCATCCTCTTGCAATGCCCACCTCTGCAATCTCAGACCCTTAAAAAAATCAAGCGTTTCCTTGAGTCTTCTAAACCTCTCAGTTCTGACTCTGAGGGAAATTCAGAAAACCCAAATGATTCTGATAGCTAAAACATAAACTCCAAAGGATGCTAAAAAACATAACAAGGAACATTAAGATTATGAAGCTTTATAATTCTCACTCATCCGTAACACAAAGCTTTGCATTCATCTCTATCTCCCTGCCTTAAAGGATGTAATGACTCTGTGTCTTCTCTGGATAATATCCTTTCTTCTTTCTCCACTCCTGCTCCATAGATATCCATTATTTTTTCTTTCAAATGATGCAGCTCAGTAAATAGGTTAAACTGACAACAATTTACAGTTGCACCTCAAGGCCTCTCCTGCTATTTCAAACTTTAAGAGGCTCACGTGGTCAAAAGGAAGACTATTTTCCAGTTAGTGCAATTAGTCTGGGACATTACCACCTTCTTACAAAACCTGTAATGCTTTTATTCTTAGAAAATCATAGTCACAATGTTATGAGTGCATAAAAGTATTTGTTGTTAGCATAAAGACTTTCAAGTGCTTATGTTGAGGGAGATAAATAAAACAAAACCACGTAGGGCTTCAAGAAACCTGATTACAATGCTCTTTTGTCTACAGCAGAAAAAGTATTTCTATACTGCACATAAAATTAAGATAATTTTCTACTAGTTTAATTTAAGGAAGAGCATGCCTGCCTTTTACTGCAGTAACGAGAGCAATTACTTTTGTGGTAAATTAAATATTAGATTTGGAATGTTTTCAAACTATGCATAATAATATTTAGCAGCAGTTTACACTATAAAAAATTCAAGGAGTGTCCTTTTATGAATCTGCAAATTTAATTTTTAACATGTTAAAACTGTACAGGTACAGCAGTATAGAAATTATGTTAATGCAATTATTAGATATAATTTACATATGCGTGTAAAATGCATGGTATGGAGGTATAAAAGCAATCTATATAGTGATTCATTTAGAGGGTGAACTGCTTTCGTGAAATGGGATCTGCTACTGGTTTCTGTGCTCGCTTTCATTAAGCCAGAGAGCAAAGCTTTCATTAAGCAAGTATGGTAACAAACTACTGAGATTAGCTTGTTAATAATGTTTGTAGCTTTGCATATGGCTATTAAACTCACACTGTATATATTTTATTATGCCAGAAACAATGTTTCCTATACTTTAATAATTTTCATTTGATTGTTTACAAGGACAGAACCAATTAGAAAACAAGCTTACTAAACTGTCTGGTTTTTATGTAAGAGATCTCAACCCTATGAGGAATTCCAAAGTATACAGGCAACATTAGCTGAGTTGTATACTACAATGAGACACCTGGCCTAAACACCTACTACATCCTTTGCAATATTTTTTCCAAAAAAGAAAAAAACAAGGAACATTAATTCAGTCATGTATCAACTGTGAACTGTTTGTGTGCTATACATGAAGTGTAACACCATGAAGTGCTACAAAGAATTCATTTGAATACATAAAACCTACACAAAGTTAAATAAGTGTAGCTTTATCCATATATTACTGAAAATAAAAATTATTTTAAGTGGAGAAATTAGCAGGTCTTCTAATATTAGACTACCACCTCAGATAAGATGTTTAGTGCTTAGTCCAGACTATTTAAAAACACAACAAAAAAAAAAAAAAAAAGCACAAAAAAAGCCTTACTTATTTAGTTCTTTTAAAATCTCCTAATCATCACTGACTAGTTGGTGTCATTTCCCCGTTTTATCTTCCATGTTTTGGACATAACCATTATCTTCAGGATACTGTTCGGCATATTGTTAAAAACCTTAATCTTGGAGAGCTATAGTAAATTAAATGTTTAAGGGGAGGACTCAAATTGATTTTTATGCTAATTTATTTAAAAATAAAAATTAAAAAACAAAGCGAAGGTTTTGTTTTCAAGGTCCTTGTTCTGCCTTCTAGAAATCTTCACAGGCTATTAAGTCCATAATATGGATTATTGCCTTTAGGTATTAAAAGCAAACTGCTAAAAAGTTCCATTTTATTTACCAAGGCAGAACTCACATTAATTTTGTTCATGAGTATTTCACAAGATTTTGGTATGCCACTTTAATATTTTGTAAGTATTATGATAATCCTGATAAACATAACAGCCCAGAGACAGCCATCACACTCCAGTGCTTCCAACAATAATCCATGCAATGAAACATACTGAATGAGTAGAATATGGCTCATTATGACCTGTTAAATGCAACATGGGGACAAACCACACACAGAACTAGAGTATAAGTTCCATTAAAAGTAAGATAGTATAAATTCCATAAAAAGTAAAATAATGTTGATACATAGATTTTCAAAGGAAAGGCATAAAGAGATTATGTGGAAATGAAGCTAGTCTACTAAATGAGGCTTTTCAAAGGAAAAGCAAATGCACTCACTTGTTAAAATACTTGGAAAAACTGTAGAGGCAGGGGCTTGAAATAGCTTTGTATGACTTTGGAAAATCTAATTGTTCTCACACATGCTTATGTTCTGCTCGATCTCACTGTATATCCAGCCAATCCAACAGATGGACTGGCCAGTCTCAAACATTACCAACCATGTAACTAACTGCAAGTATCTTAACAACGTGGCCAGGGTTGGTAAGTTGTTCCAAATTTATTAAACCACAACTTAGCTTATTCTTGGAAAATTAAAGGTGTTTCATTAAAAGAATTTAGTATATGAATTTTTTGGAAGAAAGATGAGTTTCAGGTAGCTTGGGTTTTCTATTATAAATTTACAGAATAGATGCATGGTAATTTCTAATTATAAAACCTAACACCATCAAAGTTACCACAGCAGAGGCATATATTATATATTGTCACTTCTGGAAGCATCACATCATCCTGCACTGCAACAGAGGCTCAGAGCTGCAAAGGGCAGCTAAGGCTCCATCCTTCTCCAACAATTTCCTACTTGTTCTCTTCAAATTACACACGATGTCTGCCCAGCATCATAACTCACACAGCCTTTGCGCAGCCCTTTCCTTCCCTGTAAACAAGAAGCAGCTGTTTTGCATATGTCAAAATGGTTTCTTGGCAGAGATTACAATTCCAGGATCTATCCAAGGCTGTGGTAACAAGGATCCTGAAATTTCAAATTATTTCATAGGATATAAAAATATTTATCTGAAATTCAGCTTTTAATCATTAGAGGTAAGCTGAATAATTAAATACAGTGACATTTAGTTCTTAGTCACAATATATTTACTGAATAAAAAACCCCATTTGCTCTTTCAAAAGAAACATTCTTCTGCAGCATTATTTTAAAATTGACATTAAAAATAAAAAAAATAAAATCCCTAAGAATTTATAACCATATTTTATACATTACTCAAGACTATGTAGCCCCATGTAACCATACACTTCTTAGTATTTTATAAAAAAAATCGGGGACTATACAATTCCAATGAGCCCTTTTTTTTGTTTTAGGTGGTATACAAATCAAAGAACAAAGGTCTACAATGCTTTTCTAAGTATGTGGATTTTAAAAAGCAATTTTTCTCAGTAAACACAATATTTAAATATAAAAGTTATGCAGTTTTCAACAGGAAGCAAGATAATATATCAGTCTTTAGTGTATCTTCTCCATCATCTGAAAATATACCAAATGAAGGGAGTAGATATTTTCAATTACTTATCAATACCCCAAAGGGAAAAACTGTTGGAATTTCTGATTTCTCAGTCATTTCCTATACCTACTATAACAAAAATTTACCTAAAACAAGCTACACCTAAAATAAATTTCCTTATGTTATTTTAACAGATTATATTTAAAATATTATATTTTCTCCCTAATAGGTTACATTTATTATGAAAATATTCTTATTTCTAATAGGGAAATATAAAGTAAAAAAATGTTTAGAGGAAACTACAGGAAAACTTGAAATTTTAGTAATATTCAGATTTTTTTGCATAATATTTAATCTGATCACCTCTTTCAGGTAACTCCTGGTTAAAGCAAGAGAAAGAAAATGAAGGAACTATGATTTGAAAGGGTTTACAGATGGAACTTAGTTTTCTTGAACACAGAGGACAAAAGGACCTCTTTTTCTCTTATCAGTGGCAGCACTAACCCTTTCTAGCTAGTGAAGATCTCAACAGTTTGTCAAACTTATGATACTTTACCTGTGACTTCCTGACTCTAAATGTAATTTAAAGAGAACATTTAGCAAATTAAGAAAGAAATTCTTATTCAGGAATATAGTTCAAAGAGCAGTACCTACTCTATCAGCAATTTGGACAAGAGAAGTGAGCATTTGTGGACACAGTTAACAACATCCTCGCTATACCTGGAAGCAATAAACCAAATCTACAGCTTGTGTGAATCAGTATAGTTCCATTAATTTCAGGGATAACAGGCCAATTTGCATGATATGACAGTCTGGCACAGATCTGTGAAGAGTTTCCCAAGCTTTATTTTTTGACATCTAACAAGCTCTCAGAAGAGATGACATGGGAGTTCACTCCAACGTAGCATTTGTAATGACAGACATCTTTTATAAGTACACAGATCTGAAAAACTAGTTTGACTTCTAAGGTTCTAAAATTTACAGCTTAAAGGCAATACACTGTCTACTTATAAAAACCATCAAAATGGAAGAGTATAAAAAAGTGGCTTTTTTTTAACTAACAGCAGCTTGTATGTATATACCTTCATATTTCCTTGCATACTCACAGAACGAAAAATGTAAAGAAAGAACACAGGAGACAAGGAACCTCACTGATTTTAAATGCAATATTTAAATATTTCTGAGGTTCACAAAGGCCTGCAGGCATCTCAGCTGACTCAGTGCCTAAAATCATGCTGTTAAAAGTAGCTGAAGAAATCTTCAACCCTGTATACCCAGTGGCACCAGAGTCATGGTGTGTTCCTTGGTGTCAATCCTCGCCTGGCAGAGAAAGGTGAGCCACAGCCCCCCCTGGGGCAGGGGGCATTAGTGAAAGGGGAAAGCAGTACTACTTCACTCCCTCTTTACCCATCCTTCTTCCATTTTTTAAAGGCAGACTTAAAATAAAAATGAAAAAAGAGAATAGTTTAAGGTCAAATTTTAGGATCTGGAGAAGACACAGATGCTACCTTGCTGTTTTAGACCAGATGTCCAAATTCCCAGAATTTGAAGGCTTATGCCATTACTGACCAATTTCAATTCATGCCTTCCTACTGTGCCAGAATTTCATATCTCAATCCTGGCCCTTCTTCGCATACACTGTATATAAAAATGGGTTAATTAATTTCACTTGGCAAAGTGTATCTAAAGATTATAATTTAAATGTACATTATAATGCTTCAACCGTTGTCTGAATCTAAGTTAAGTCTTGCAAAGATATGAATATAGACTTGAACATTCTGGAATAAATTCTTTATTTTTTTTCCCCATTGACATGATCTCCCAGCCTTTTTAAAAAAATATATCTGAAATTTTCTACTGAAATGGAGTCTAATCATAATGCACATTTATATGCCTTACACTGCTGACCAGATTATTAACCTAAAATATTAAACAGAAAGCAATACCTCATACTTCTTCCAACATGTCAGAGTCCCAGTTCAAGCCTCCTATGTCCACCAGGAATTAGAAAATTGCTGAAGCATTTTCATGTCTCAAGAGTAATCAAAACTCAAGGACTCGAGGACAAGGCAAAGTTTTTTTCCAACTCCCCAGCCCACCCCTGAAAATGCCAAGCAAACAAAAAGCCCAAAGAAAACTACAAGTACTATTGCATATATCTATAACCTGTGACTTGAATCGATACAGATAAATTAGAAGTACATTGCTTCTTGGATCAGGTAACAATTCAATTTTGGACAGAATTAATGAGTGTGTCTGTGGGTGCGTTCTGTATAATACTGAATGGCCAGAACAAGATGTATAGCTTGGGAAGTGATGTGTGTAACTGTTTATCTTTAAACAGTGGAGAAATTACTGCAACAAATTCCCATATAACTGTCGCATATGCAGCTTCAACATGCCTTTCAACTTGGTTTACTTCTATATTTATCCAAAATGAACTCAACACAATGAAGCAAAATGCTGCACAAAAATGTAGCCACTGATTCTGCCTGACAGATTCAGAGGTATTCCAAGTGATAGTGTAGGCTCTACCTCAACCAGGCAGCTGAAGGAAGTTTAGAAATTACCCAGAGTTATATATGTTACAAACACAGATATAGAGATTATTAAAGCAAGCCAGCAATTACAAAATTCCTTAATTTCCTATGACAATAAGGCACATTATATTTTTAGTGCCTGTTTTAATCTACAGAAACCTAATTTTTTTCTAATAATTTGATGTGCATGATTTGTTTTATGTCCTGCTTAAGAGGCAGCACAAATCCAGTCAACACTATAACCTAGGTGTCACTTTAAACAGAATCACAGGAAGGATTTGGTGTGTTAGTCAGAAATAGAAGTCTAAAACATACTGACTCACATCCAGGCTCCAGTAAATGCTTAGCTATGACTTATTTAATTTTCTGCACTTTCCATTTCATTATGCTCACAAGATAATGAACACAGAGCATTTACAAAAGGCTAATGTACTGGTTCTATCTGAAAACCTTTATTCTCATACCTTTCAGGATATGCAGTAAGCCCTTAAACTAAAACAGCCTTCATTATCACTCCTTACTGGCAAGCAAAGCAGCTGTAGAAGATAAAAGATATGATCATTCCAGGAGCAATAGTAAATAAGTATCACCTCCTCAGAAGTTCTCTTGAGTCCAAGTTCCCATTTCTTTCCTTCTTCATTATGTGTAAGAAGTTCTCTATAATGAGAAAGCACTGGCTACAAAATTAGTCTGACTATCTGAACTTTCTCAACAAATACTCAAAACTTGCACGGTCAGAATATTCCCCAAATATGTAGATATGATACTGAAAATATCCTTAAACTGGCACACACAACATAGCATATTCTTTAGCAGTTTACACTACAACACTGTCAGTAAACAAAAATATTTAGAGAGCCTATTTGCATGTGACATGACTATTAACACACAAATCCACAATCCCTCTTCCAAAAAAAACCCCAAACAACAAACTACATCACAATAGAGATGTTTATATTATAGCTACTCTGGTTTCTTGGAAGTACAACAATATCTAAACCACGAGGGGATTTGCCTCCACTGACAAGCATCTGAAGTCCACACATAGTTTATGCTAAAGATCTAAATCCCCTCTTCAGTCAGTGAAGAAAAAGAGAAATAGCTTTGAAATGATTCATGAAGATTTACTAAGCTATCTTACAAGGTGGTGAACTACCCCTTGAAGGTGGTGTTTTCTCCCTGTTAAGTATTACAGGAGCCTAGATGACTGCTTCTACATGTGTAGAGCAACTTACAATGGATCTCATCTTTAATGATCTGAATGCCATTGCCTCTAATACATCAGCTAAGATAAACTTATTGTTATTTGAATACTGATTGCCAATAGCAAGAGTTGCACTGAAAACACTCAACAAATAAAACATAGAATGATTTGTCTTATGCCCCCAATAATATCTGGAAACACACAATTTATGCTGTAAAAAATATGTTGATGTCTTTGCTTATTACAGACCATACTTTCAAGGTCTTTGACATCTACAGTCTCTTTTTCACTATGTTATTGCACAAATGGTAAAGTATAAATTCTCATTTACAAAGGAGTGGGTGCCTGTCATCAGAGACTAGAGCTGCCACCTTACATTTGAATAGAGATACTATTCCTCTCTGCAATGGAAAAACCTAAGTATTTGAGGCAAAGAGTTCTGTGAACTGAGCATGAGTCAGCACTGTAATGTTGTTTTAAAAAATAAATCTATATTTTTGGACGTACTGGAGAAAATCAACGAGATCCTGGTATTTAATTGCCTCCAGAAATGACAGACACCATAAATAAAAGGGTAAACCATGTGAAATGTCAGGGAAGATAGTGACAAAGAAAGAGGTGAAGAAAGCTGTCCAGAATGTTCTACATTGGTTAACATCCTTGTTAGACATTGTGTCATGCTTGTTAGAATGAAGGTACCATTCTGGTTTAAACTCTGGAAACAGATGATCTTTAAGGTCTCTCCTAAGCTAAATCATTCAATGATCCTATAATGCATGCAGCAATTTTTCCACTGTATTCAGTACTGCTAAGTTCTTAGGTGAAATATTGTGTTCTATTTTGGGCACTGCAATTCTGGAAAAAACTGACAAACTGCAGATAATCCAGAAGTCCAGAGAAGAGCAGTAAAAACAACCACAGGTCTATCAATGTAGTCTACAGGGAAAATTTAGAGATAGGTGAGTTTGTTCAATAAAACAAGATGATTGAAGTAAAGACTTAAAGTCTTGAAGTCTTCAAATAAACAAAAAGGTACTGTGAAAAGGAGGGAAATAAATAATTTCAACTGTAGATAGGATAAAAAGCAATGGGCTGAACTGGCACCACTGTACAATAAGATAAGAAAATGAGAAAAAAACACATATCTGTAGTGATAAGTAAGGTTTGAAACAGCATGCCTAGGTAACTAAGGGATCGTCAAAACAGTGTATTTTTCAAAGTAATTTAAAACAGTCTACAAAACAGCAAAAGTACTGGCCAAGTGAGATCACTTTGAAACATCCCATCATTTTGACACCTTATATCACTTGCTGCTCCCTACACCACCCAGTGAAAAATTCCTAGTTCTACTGCCCCAATTTCATTTCACATCCTTTATCCAGATACTGCACTAGGCACCACAGCTTCTACAGCTGTCTCTGCCTGTAGTTTTGGGTTTTTTTCCTTTGCCTATCTCTCATTGAAATAGAATTAGTATCCACTACGCCCCATCAGCGTATACAGCTTAATATATAAGGAGCCCCTTGGACACAGAGAGGCACACCTCACAGTTTCAGTAAACCTTAATTATATGTTCTCTCACAGTCTTTCTAGTCATATTTTCCTATAAATCCATGAATGCAATTCTACAGAGAGGGAGGCCTTTCTTTCCAAAGCCTCCTTGTCGTTGAAAGTTGAAGGAAACAGATTTTCTGCAAACATGCATCAATATATTTGATTGATGGCAGCTGATCTACTGAATTTTATATCCAAACCTTCTGTAAAAAATCTGAAAGCATCTATAACATGTCATACAAAATTGCAGGCCTCTTCAGGTCATCAGTTTACAAAAGTCTGCTTAGATTTCCAAGCCTTTTAATAACTGCCAAAGCTTCCTGTATTTGGGTTAATTAAATGAATTATTTCATATTAAGATCAGGAAGCCTCCACAGCCATTCTTTATCTTCATTATGTGCTTGTCTCCACCGATGCATGTCCTTAATTGTGAACCAATTGATTCCAGGAAGCAAATACCTAACTCCAGAAACATCTAGGTAGCTAGTCATACTTATAGGCTACTTTATCTAGTGCACTCTATCACCTGAAAAGATACAGTGATATCTGCAAAAATATGATAGAAATGCTGATATTTTCTCAAAACCAAGCATATGTAAAGAAGAATTTTACAATTACAGAATCACAGGCTCACAGAATATTCTGAGTTGGAAGGGACCCACAGGGATCACCAGAGTCCAACTCCTGGCCCTGCACACGACAGCTGAAAGAATCACACCATGTGCCTGAGAGCGTTCTCCAAACATTTGTTGAACAGGCAGGCTTGGTGCTTTGAGCACTTCTCTGGGGAGCCTGTTCCACTGCCCAACACCTTCTGGGTGAAGAACCCATTTTATGAAGTAATTTCCAAAGTTATTTAGTTTGTTTGGGTTTTTTTAATAGAAAATATCAATTGCAAGAAATATATACAGCTACTGTATATGACTCAATTCAACATTTGCTAAAATGTAACTGCATTTGTGAGATGGATTAGCACTAAAATATAAAAAAACTACAGTATAAATTCATGTGATTAATATAAGCTATCTTGGAGTTTCCAAGCTGAAAGACATCTTGTCAGATTGGTCAACTACTACCTTAACAGTGAGGAAGATTTGCCACCCTTATCCATTCTTAGCAGGTAGTGGTGATGATGACAAAACAGATAATCTTATTATATTGTCATAAATATAAAAATGCTTCTTTCCTGAAATATTGTGTGCTATACACTCACAATATTGCCTACTTCTTATTGCAGATTGAGCTTTACATAATGCTATTCATGTGCTACACATAGGCCAAATATGAAAGAAAATAATACCCCTGCTTCAAAGAACTGATCCAAAGATTCTATCATGGCCTCTCAATTCTGTAGTGTACGGGGATGATATTGAGTAACTAATTCATTTTCTTGGAGGTTCTTTGAAGTCAGAAAGTGGTAATAGCTCGTGCAGTAATCAGTCCTCAAATTCAAAACTTCCTGCACTCATGATCACCAATTCGAGAGTTTCCCTTATCTTTAAACAGTCCTACTTTGTTCCAGTTCAGTAAAATAAAGTTGCTTATACCCCTTGTACCCATGCAACTGTTTTCAAGGTGATCAGTTTACAGTGTGTTAAGTGCGTACGGGTAGATCAGCAAACAGAATCCTGGACCTGATGATGGGCAACTGCAGATTAGCAGCTGAACTACAAACTGAGATTTAAAAAACAAAAGTTGTTCTTTCTGGAAACAATTCAACTAGTGGACTGGAAACAGGGAAAATTTCATCCCTCTGCTGAAGTCAAGTCACAGAACCCTGAACTTTTTCATACAGACATTTCCTTAGGCAGTGCACTCAATCTAGTTGAAAACACAAATGTATTTTTTTCAACTTCTTCTCTCCTTTTAAAATTAAGAAACATAATAAAAATATGGGATACAGTTACTATTAAAATAGATCTAGAAATGCACAGAATTTTGATGTTTTGAATAGTTTACAGTATCATCTGCAAAAGAGAATCAGTAGACTCTGGTTCAATTATTTTAAAAAAATAAGCAAAAGTAGTTGCTGTTCTGAATTGAAACTATTTTAGTTTTGACTAAAAGATGAAAATGTAACTGAAAAGGCATGTCCCCACCTTCTACACCCTTAATATCTGTCAGGCTAAAAAGGTTCTGCACAGATTAAGTATATGCCTGCATTAGCATATTCAAATAGGAAAACCCAGGACCATACCTTTAGGTCCAGAACTACTGACTTGCCCTCTATCCTAGCCAGTTGTTTCTCTATGTAAGCAATACAGCCAGCTGCATAAGATTACCATGAAAAAAAACCACTTCAAAGCACAGCTGTTCCTGCAAGGCTCCATTCAGCAACCACCAAGAGAGAGGGAGAAGGTTTTGAGATCCATTCATGCTTTAGGGATCCCTGGATGTGCCTGCCACATTCTGGGGCCATAAACAGCCAAACTAATTTTGTCTTTCCAATGGTCTTACTGATCCTGGACAACTAGTTCCATACATTACCAGAAGCAGGGAAAAAATAAGAAAAAAATTTATCAAAGATTCATTGTATCTTTTCATCCCGCATTTCACATCCTGCTAGATGTTTCCATTCCACAGCATGTCAATACTTTCAAATGCCTGTGACAGATCTTTAATCTTAACTTCTGCACTTCTCTACAAGTTTTGCAGATTCCTTTCCAGCTTCCTTACCATAGCATAGAGTTCTAAAGAAGATGGACTAATTTTGCCTGTTGCTATTAAACAGCATTTCCAGTTGGCAAATCAGTCTCTCAAAAGATATTTTGTGCTATTAGCCTGTACTTCCTAAAGCTGCTCGATTCCTGTCTCCAGTTGTAGATTTTCAGCAGTACATTTACATTTCAAATCAGGAAGTGAACACAAGCCATTTTCTGACCCTTTTCATTTGCATTTCCTCTGACAGGAATTATTCACCACAACAAGGGCACCCCATTGAACCCCTTGTCTTGTCATGCTCCAATGAACGAGAAAGAAAACACTGAATAGCAGCAACAACACAGATTTTTTTTTCCCAATACCTGCTTAGAAGTAAAAACTCATTTCTACAGATAAGTTTTGCAATGATACACTGCCTAAACACAAGCTCTGATAAGAAATTTTCCTATCTGGAACATAACTGTTTCAGTGCATCAGTTGTTCAGCATCTTTAAAGTACACAAAATAAAACCTTTACTGCAAATAAGCAAACAACCATTTTTTTCTCCTAAATACTTTAAAACACCACAACAGTCATGATGAACCCTGGTCAAAAACCTCATGTATCTTGGCATCCCATCTCTGACAGCAGTGAGAAAAACTGCTGCCTTCAAAAGTGTTTCAGACAGGAAAAGCCTTTATCATGCTTCCTTCTCCCTTGATAACATATTCTCCCCAATCTCCAACTATTTTTATCTCACTGAATTTTGGAGCCAGGTGTTGTTTTCCTAGGACTCTATTCAATGTGTAAAACATAAACCAAGTCTGGTTTTTCGTCACACTGATATCTTTTCATATTGACTTCATCCTCAATCTCGGAAGTTGGAATATTTTCACTGTCTTATACCTAACAACAAGCCAAAGGATAAAAGTAATTTCCTGGTGGTGTTTTTGTATGTTCACAACAGCAATTTTCATGTAATGAGAGAGAATTTTAATTGCAAGAATTAAAAGCTTAATTTACCATCAACTTGACAGAAAATTCGCAGCTTCCATCTGAAAGTAAAACCTGAAGCAGATATATTTTTCAATAGGTGATCAAAATAGACACAAAAATAAAGGAATACTCAGGATTGAATCATCTCCTTGACACAGTTGACTGCCATTGTAACCACAACATAAATAATTTTTGTATACAGGCATATAAAGAAAGCACTAATGAGATTCACTATTAAAGTATTTTGGTTGCACTTCATTTAAAGTCAAGTCCAGACTGAAGCACGTTCCAGCCTATACAGGATCATTTTATATCTGGGGATCAGAAGCATATTCTGTGGTCCACTGCTCTGCAATAAACAGATGCTGGAATACAGCCTATGCTACAGATAACACTAAATTTGCCTCCTGGGATTTACAGGACATTGATTCCTAATAAGCAAATTTAATACCATGGCAAAATACAGAATGTGTGAGGTAACACACACAAAATAATGCAAAAGTCTAAGATTATCCATGAATCTTTAAATATACTTAACATTTATTATGAACCAAAACTATATCAAGAAGCAAGTATTATACAGTAAATGTGTCTCACTGTTATGCATTATAGAGCACTAGTTATGTATAAAAGAAAAAAATTACATGGGCTACTTTAAAACTGCTATTTTCTTCAGAGAAAATAAATAAATTAATAAATTATGCATGAAATTAATTTTATGGCCATAAGGTTGCAACTAAATATCAGTAAGAGGAACTATATCAAGAAGCAAGTATTATACAGTAAATGTGTCTCACTGTTATGCATTATAGAGCACTAGTTATGTATAAAAGAAAAAAATTACATGGGCTACTTTAAAACTGCTATTTTCTTCAGAGAAAATAAATAAATTAATAAATTATGCATGAAATTAATTTTATGGCCATAAGGTTGCAACTAAATATCAGTAAGAGGATCATGAAGAAGAAAGCCTTTCAGTTTTTTAGATGAGAGCAGGGTCCTGCTAAGACTGTGTTTTGTAAGAAAATAAGTGAATCTCTGATCTTGGAGAAATGCTCACAGCTCACCTGAGCCACTGACAAGACAGAGCATGATGCTGTCCTTCCTCAGCATCTTGCTTGGAGCAAGGTTAATTCATTTAAATGTGTTAGTCTGAAAACTTGTAAAAACATTTTAAAAGTATATCAGCATGACTACAGCAAACAGATGAATGATAACTCATAAAAGTTGGGGCTGGAGAGAAGTATTCTTATTGTAGGCATATTTACTGTGTCTGTAGATAACAAAACCTTTTGTTTCTACTGTATTTTCTGATTTGGGTAATTTCCTGATGCAGTTCAGCAGCCTATTTACTGCCTCCTGAAATGGAGGTTTCAATTATATATTAGTCCTGAAAAAGGGCAGAAAAATATTTAGACCCTGGCAAAAGTAATTAGATAAAAGAGCAGTTCTGAGAGGTGCATGCCTGTTTCTTGTTACTCCTCTTGCCACTGTAGATGTCTTTCTGTATGCAAGCTATCTCCTGGCTCTCTTGTAAGTATTCAGAACTAGATTATTTTATTTCCATGGAATAAGGCAACTGAAAATCAGATATGGACTATTTCACCCACTCACCCTGTTTGTCACCTCAAGGTTGCACTGTCTGCATTTTAGAACCGTGAAGAAATTGCAGCTAATTTACAGACTAAAGAACACACATTAAAATGCTGTTAACTGACTTTCTGACTAAGGAGAAAGTATTGCTTTACCCTAATGGTTAAATTTGCTCCTCTGAACTGCTTTTAGCTAAACCCCCTAAGGCTTTTGTAAGATTTTGGTTCAACCAGAGCCATCTGCTGCAACTGTCTTATGGATGGGACCTTTAACCTTCATCTAATAAGAAATCCCAATCATGGATAGTTTCTGACTTGTAAACAACTTTACAAAGTATTCAAAAAGCTGCTAACACTTCAAGATATTAAGCAAAACCAATGAAGAGAAAAATATACATATGAGAACTAATTGCACGTACCAGAATGGAATTTAATTTCTAGAGGAACTCCTATGATGCAATGACTGACTCCAACACACATTTGTCCTGTTTCTTGTTTCTATATTTTCAGGACAGCATATCCCATATCTCTTCTCTCAAGAAAAGCCACTTCTCTTAATTCTAATGAACCTCAGATACCCTTAACAAATCTTAAGTTCCTGGAGATCTCCCTCAGTCATGTGTACAAATTAATCTTCCAAATTTGCAGCAGCTGATTATCTTGGGAGAGCCTCCTACTAAGGACTTCTTTTGCCTCCTACTACCCTGAGGCAGAACATAATGCAGTGTCTGTGCACTCGTAGGTTTATATAAGGCTCCTACAAGCTCTTAGCATTTGCTATTGATTTATTTTGCAAACACTCATAGATTTTTGATAAAGAAACAATTAACAACTCTGCAGCATTAAGAAAACATTAAAAAACCCAAAACCCCCACAAACAAATAAACCCACAACAGAAAATCCACATTAATTTACCCTGCTACAAAATTCTCATGATGGTTATTGTCACTACTGCAAAAAGAGTTTTGTTCTTCATAGAATCATAGAATTTAAGGGTTGGAATGGACCTTACAGATCATCTAGTCCCAACCCTCCCTGCCATGGGCAGGGACACCTCCTCACTAGATCAGGTAGCTCAAGGTCTCATCCAGCCTGGTCTTGAACACCACCAAGGTTGGGGCAGCCACCACATCCCTAGACAACCTGTTCCAATGTCTCACCACCCTTACAGTAAAAAAGCTACTTTTAGAGAGTAATCAGTAATTCTGTATGTTTTGATGCCTTTCTACAATTGAACTATGACAAGTTTAAAAGAGAGAGGACCGGAAACATAATGCTACCAGTAAAGTCTTCACTTTTGAACTCCTACTGCTAACTCCACTAATGTGCATAGTTAAGTACACTAGTGTGAAGAGATGCTTTTTGAAGAAGAGGGCTAAATTATCTGAATTTTGGCATAGAACCTAGAGACAATACAATATGCACCTGAGAAATCTACTTTCAAATTTTCTGTATTCAAGTAAGGGATAAAATAACAGACCTTAATAAGCAATAAGATGTCCACCAGCACATAACAGAAATGGAAAGAATACAAAGGATGGCACATCATGCATTTGTTTAAATAATGCAGAAATACATTAGAAAATTATTAGATTTGCAGCGTGTATTACCTTGATAGAACACTGAAAATTACTAAAAATGTTTAAAGTATGTGAAAAACTGATTTCTGGCAAAGAAGTTCTACATATTCTTTAGCTCTGTCCCTCCTTGGGGTAATTCCTTTGAAGAAGTTCTGATATTGGTTTACAGTATTTTTAGTGAATGCCTCCATTAATTTCAGCAAAAACTAACAGAGCATGAAGCATCATTTCCTGATAATCAGCAATACAGAACTATCTATCCATAGCTGACATTGAAATTCAGTCATCCATATCATATGAGGACCATAAGTGCCACTAAAACATTGCTAACTTGTGTAGCTTCTAACCATCTTTAATTGCAACATTAGAAAAGTAAAATGCATTCAGTTTGAATTGCACAACATGACAAAAAAAGCAACTTGCCTGTTTAAGCCCATTTTCTCAAACATGTTTTTCAACTACATTTTATCCATGAGAGAGTTAAACTGTTTGGTACCAGAGGCTCATTTGTATACTTGTACTACAAAATTTAAATCAATTTGCATAATCAAGTCCTACCAAGTGTTTGCCACCAAGATGAATTGTCTTTTCCTTTAGTTTACCCTTGAGCTATTGTGATGAATAAACTAAACACAGTAGTGCTAAATAAAATTTAGAGTTCTGACAGAGAACTATTCCCCTGAATTAGGAACAATCATAAATGCAGATTACAAAGACATCCTATATCTGTATAGCAATGGTTTTGTTAGGATTATTCTAGTATCAATATGTACCTTAAATATATAAATACTCGCATGTTTCATGTGAAGAGTGTCTCATAGCCAGATTTAAGGAGCTGTGCCATATCTATCCTAATCCTTTCTCATACAGTGATTAGTACCAGGCATTCAGAACAAAAAAGTGAGAAAACTCAGATGAATCCCATTTGATTACTACTATAGATGATTTCATCACTTCGTGTTATTTTGAATCTTAGTAAATTCTTTGTTTCATTTCTGTACCGTTTGTCCAAATTTTTTTATATAGAGCTCCCAAATATATGTATCCTGATAGATATACACAGTCTATCCTAAGTTTGGTAATAAAGAAAAGGAGTGAAAGTTTAAGTTACTATCATTTTACTCACCATCAGTAGTTTCATACAGAGTATTCTATCAAAACTTTTTTTGATAGAGATGAAGTACACAAGATACTTGGCCCCTTTTTGCATACCCGATATAAATAACCTACCCTGTCTTCTTTCTTTCACCAGATAACATTATTTTTCAACTCTCATTTTTCTAGATGTCTTTAAATTTCAAAGCAAGATCATTACCTTTTGCTTTCCTATTATATTGACACAGAGAGCTCAAATATTTCTAAAGACAATGAGTACAACTCACTGCAGATTGTTTTCCTAAAAGGGAGGTTTCAAAAACTGAATGCAATATGATATGAAAGGGGAAATCAAATTCAGTAAGTCTAAAGTAAAAACTACACTGAGAGCAAAAACCTTGACATTTCATTGAGAGACATACATTGCAAAAGATCAATTTTTCTTATAAACTGGTGATAAACCAGCAAAATAAATACATCACCTGGAAAAAAATCCATAAGGTAGTAAAGTTCAAAAGAGCAGAGATACAGTTTCCAAATTTCCTGAAATGAATAGTTTACAGAAAGCATTAATGATTCTGGATGAACTTTGTTAGTGTACTTTTCATTTCTCTATCAATAATAGGGGAAAATAAATTTTTACAGCTCATTTTATACTTTATTCTTTAATATTCTATAAATCATAGAAGCTCAAAGAGCAAAGGGTTTCTTAATTGGGAAATACAGTAATCTGATGTTTTTAAAGGAAAATAAACTTTAAAAAACTTTACCGAAATATAAATCAAGGTAGAAATCTTTAACTACTGACTCACAAGAACCATGTCTATAAACTGCAGAACGTATTCTCTAGAAGGAAGATTAAATACTAATCCAAGTTAATTGGATTGGGGAAAGAATGTGCAATATTTTCTGGAAGATCATCTGTTGCACTTCTTGCAATGAATATAAAAAATATTGAGTAAGAAATCTGCTATCAACTATACCTAAACCTTTTTTCAGTAGACTTATGTGTGCCAATGCTAGCAAAGCTATGGCTTGAAATTCAGACCTGAAAGAATATATCAAGCTGAAGATTTCACCACAAAATTAAAATCCTTTCCCACTGTGTTGGAAAAGCCTAAACAGATATATATACCTGCAGGAAACTCCATATTCTCTGCAAGAACCAAACCTCCCACGTACACACACACACATATATGCATAAACACCCTTACATCCATTTTTATAGAAGAACAATGCAAATTAAGGAAGCTGGTTTTAATGATATTGTAAATCTATTATTTTCGAAAATGGAACCCTTCAGTGAGAAAATTGAAGGCTATCTGGAAGTTTTGTCTCTTCAACATATCAAATAAAAAAATAGTGAAGCATTTACCATGGATTATCCCACTCAAATTAAAATCCTGGTCAACCCTGGAACCATGTCTGGAACACAAAGATACCATGAGATGACCTAATATGAAAGGCATATCCCAGAGAAGCATGTATTTTCACTATCATTCAACAGTCCTTGATATAATTCCCATTCCTTTGTACTTCACATTCTGAAGCAATATTCCTTTCATTGATCTTGAGCACTATAAACGAAAATTGTTTCATTAAGTAACCACAGATGTTGTCTCTTCAACTTGTTGATTGGTCATTTTGGATTACAACTCCATAAACACAAAGCGTTACAGAAAACTCAAAGAATGAAAAACAAAGCTGCAAAATGAATGAAACAAAGCTGCCAAAATACATTTTAAAATACCCTAATAAGAACAGAATAGAATTCAATTACATAATACATGACATTTCAACAAAAGAATAATGATGTTTGGCACAGGCTTTTTTTTTTTGATAGAAAGAGTAAGTCCTTTCAGTTCTGAGTTCAGAGAGCTAAATTAACGTGTTTACATGTAAGCATTTATCTGCTCTCATGCTTTCACTGATGGTCCTGACTAGATCACAGCTGTACATCACAGGACTTTACATAACTAATTTCCTAGATACCTACAGTACATACTTTAACTATCAATCTCTCAATGGAATTCTAACTTTTAACTACTGAGCAAAACCAGGTTTTGCCTAAACTAGAGATGATTGCCAGCAGAGAATAGACTTTTTTTAAAAGGCAAAAATTATGCAATAACAAAATCCTGTAGCTACATTTTCTACTGTATTCCAGGCACCAGTGGTAACTCTGCAATAAAATCCTTAAAGGGAAGATGGTTTTTTTGAGTTAACTCTAAGAAGTTCATAAGATGCACAAAATGGACTATGGATAGAAAATCTTATTTGTCTAACTTTAATTAGTTCTCTTGACTCTCACTGTCACTGTGACAGTACAACAGCCACTTCAGTGAGTTCATCTGAATGATTAAATCAACACAGCATGAAAATTAGAGAGGCCTAGAGACCAGTTCCTGAAGCAATATGCATAACAATTCTATTTTAGCAGCAGATACGATATTGGGAGAAAAAGTATCCAGAATATAAAGAAACAAACGCATGCAACTGTAGAAGCTGACATTAATCTCATGATGACTATGTTAAAAAAATACAGCATTTGAGGAAGGCTTTATAGGAAGGTAGGCCATTTCTACCATTGATGTACCAAACTTTGCTGAAATAGGCTTATTCATAATTAGTCTTCTGAAAAAACACCTGCATTTCTCCCCTACATTCCTGCCTCCTTAATTCATTTATCACCTTAAATTTGCATCACTGTAAAAGGATATAGCAATGAAAGTATAAAACTACTGTAATGTATCTTGTGGTATCTTTGTCATATATCCAGCTCAGACGGCACCTGCATTATGTCTCTAAAGCCTATACTTGCTTTTTCATGAAGAAATTATGTTCTGAAAATATCCTCCAAGATACCTTGCTCTATTAATACATTTCCACTTCTTAAAAGAAAATAAGCAAACTGTTTTGCTAACTCCTAGCCTTATTTTTGCTAACTCTGTCTTATTTTCAGACTAAGGAAACTATTTTTAGGCTTTTCACCCAATAATCTTACTTGCACAAATATGAAAGTTTAACATTGACAGTATTCAGAGTGCTGAGTCAACTCCCAAGAAGCCTGTAAGAAATTTCTCTTAATGTAAATAGAAGACAATAAAAAGTTTAAACAGCTGACAGATACAGTCAAAATTAATGCAGACATCAATATGAGATATTTATAACATTCTGATATAGACAAGCCAATAGCCAAACTATTTAACTAATGAGGAAGGGAAAACAATTGTATTTTGAAGTGTGTATTTCATATAAATATCTAGGCAGCAGTCTGCATATATCCCAGCACTATATCCCAGATTGGTTCTTCTCAACTTCCATGATTCTTATCAACACCAAGGAGCAACAATATACAGCAGGAAAACTTGAACAATAAAAGGAAGGTGGGTGGGCTCTGGAGAATATCTTGGATATCATGGGTAGCCTGAAAAGAGGTCATTAATTATAGTGATCTTAATTTCAAGATGTAGAAGGCATTTTCCGAGAAACAAAGGTCATAGTATTATGGAAAACAATAGTCATCACCCTCCCTCACGCTTGAATGGGTACAGTTGCAGAATGCTTCATAATTGTCTGGCTTTGACCCTGCAAATAATGGCAGAAACATGATGGGCTTTCTGTTCATCTTTTGGTCTAAGCACATAGGCCCCATTAAGTGTTTTGCCTTACAAAATAACTGACTCTGCACTCCTCAGAGGAAGAAACAACTGAAAAAGTCTGCCTTAACAAATTCCTGTGGAAGTGTTCTTGAAAAGAAAGATGGCAGACAGAATACGTAGTAGCTGACCCAGAAGTTTGTTGTAACAGCTCAACGCGGAAAATTCCAACAACAAAGCACATGAAATTGAGGGGTCAGTGAGAAGGCTTTAGAAATTCAAATTCAAGAAACAAGATTACTGACCATGAAAACAAAACACAAAAATAGTTCTAGACATAAAAGACAAGTTTTAAGACTCTAAATATAACCAAAGACTGAAAATGGACATCACCTGCAGAGTATTCTGCGTTTTCTGACGGTTTTACTGAAACCATCTGAAAAGATGAATCCAGAAACAGTGAAAGCATGCAGGATGTCTGACCCTAAATACACACAGTGGGACCAAGATAAGAAGATATTAGTGAAACAAATAAGGAGATAGTATACTATACAAAACACAGTGAAAAGAATGACAAGTCTTATCTGCTCAAATTTCAAGCCCTGTCTAGATGTATTACTGAGAAACAAGTGTCATATATTTCCTAAGTGTGGGACACTGAAGCCAAAAATTATTTAATATTCTATGAAATAATTTGAGGTGTTATATACCTGATGAGTAAAGGGCAAGTTTAGAATTTCCAGAGCATAAACTTCTATTAGCTCATTTTAGCATTCCTCATTCAAGTGAGGTGTCTGATAAGTATATGCATATGACAAATCTAGACAGTCATGTATACTTTCCTCCCACCTGTTTAATATTCTTTTTTATAAAGCCAAGGCAGAGCCTTATCTACTAATTATCAAGTCTTCTCTACATATACCTTAGAGATCATTACAGCAAGCAATGAAAACCTTAATAGAAACTCTGCATTTGGCTTATTTATAATGCATCACCAAGAAACAATCTGTGTTATGGGAAGATTTTAGTCATTGGCTTCTACCATCAATATAAGTTCCATTCTCATACAGCTCCATTACTTTTTTTTCCCCTTCTTTTTATTGTGCCTTCTCACCTTCTATTTTTATTGTCCATCTGTTTCTCCTTTTCCTTGCATAACTCCCCATCTTACTCTTTAGCAGTAACACATGAGGCAGAAACATAACTTCTTATAGGTCACTACAAAGATACTAAGGCATTCTAGCACATAACAGAAATTAATACTGCAGTAGAATACTGCCCAAAATACAAAGATGACTGAACACAGAAATATTGATAGAAAGTAAGTGAGTACAACAATGAACCTCCTTCAGATGTGTTTCATTTTGCCCATTTTTATTATTATATTATTCAGATTTATGTGGAATATAACATCTGCAGATACAACAAACTGACTATTAATGCTGCAAAATTACTAATGGATCGACCTGTATGGAAATGCATGCATTCTATCATTCCTTGATCTTCCCAGCTGTTACGTAAGGAAGCAATATATCAACTATCAGGAAAAGAAAAATGGAGCAAGGTCGGGATGGGACAATATATAAAAACAACCCTGGAAGTTTCAAAGTGAGGTTGGATGGGACTTGGAGCAACACAGTCTAGTGGAAGGTGTCCCTGGCCCACTGGGGGTGAGGGGAGTGGGTGTGGAACTAGGCAATCTTTAAAGTCCCTTCAAACTCAAACCTTTCTATGATTCTATGATAATAACATAAGCTTGAAATAAAGCAAGAAAAAATAATCTAGTTTGGCTCTGTCATGACCCACCTGTACGGGACGTGATATTCATTATTGGTTCTCATCAGACTGGACAAAGACACCAGATCACGTGTCAGGGAACTTAATGTTTTATTATACAGTTGCCATAACTCTGGCAACCAACTTAATATTTAGACCCAAAAGGTGTTAGCAAACAACCTTTTAAATTTATACAGTAGACTTCCACAAGAGTAGAGGATAACAAGCCCTTAACTTGTACAATACTGTGCAGTACACTTCAGTAACTTCTCAATTCCTGCAATAAACCTTTTAAAGGTGCTGGCTCACAAGTCACAACACACAACCCAAAGCGTTGGCTCACAAACCACAACATACCAATATTCAAAAGTGCTGCTCAAAAGCCACAACACTGCTTTTCAATTTCCCCACAACAGACTTCAATGAAGAGTATGGTGGCAAAGTATGATAGCAGTGCTTTGCCCAAGCACAGCATGAGGGAGAGGGAGATAAAGACAGAAAAGGGAGAGAGCTAACACAGAAAACCACCAGTCCTTAGATCCCGTGTTGGTTCTGCCACATGGACGTTCTGGAGCTGGGGCAAAGCAGGAGAGTGACAGACAGAAGAAAGAGAGAGAGTGGGAAAAAGAGAGGGAAGGGGCCTGATCTGCTCCCTCTTACAGGCAACTTGGTGCAGCATCTTATGTAAACTAGATTTTTTTGCACCATTCTGTTCACGTGTGCACAGCAGCCCTCCAAGCCCTGCTCCAGGAAGTGAGTCAGGGCTGGGGGGGACTGAGCAGGAGTCTCCAGGTGAAGTGGGAAGTTGGCTCAGAACAACACTGCCTGGCCTCCACAGGACTCTGCTGTGATCACATCTTACCTGTCACTGCAGTCAGAATGTTCAAGAAAAAACATGCCTACGTCTAGTCCTCCACAGGCTTCTTTCCCTCACTACATGTTCTACAGATTGAACAGACATGACCCATTGCACAAAACGTAAACCAACATATCAATAAAACCTACTAAAGATTGTGCTTTATGAAATAGAAATAAATTTTTGCCAATCTATTAACTCAATCAGCTAGTACTTAAACAGGCTAAATACTTAATCATCAAAGAAGGTAACACAGAAACAGAAGACTGTATACTATTACGGTTGTCTGTAACCGGTACTTAGTTTGAGTCTGTGCAAATACAATGGGACAATAAAACTGATCACAACAGACTAAAAAATTCTGTTGTAGTAATACTACCAGATTCAATTGTTTCTGTTATTCACTCACAACATTTTTTTATCTCCAAAACTAACTAAAACCACCGTAAACTAGAATGAGGTCATATGCTCTCTATAATTTTCATCCCTTCTCTTTAAATTAAATGAGGGCTTAAAGCATTTCCAATTCTATTCTGCCTCTAATAATCCCTCATTATCTTTAATTACTTACATTACTTACATAGTTATACTATTCCTGCAAACAGTCAAGCCTACTTAAAGTTACTGTTCTAGAAATGACTAGAAGCTATGATCCAGGAGAGATACTCGTTTTCCTTTACCACACACCAGCAATTCAAATGTTCCTTCCTTGTGTGCCTCATTATGCATAGAAATCAACAAGTCACTTCAAGTTAATATGTCATTCTTACATCTTTGTGTTTTTTTCTGAAATGTCTAATCTATTTTGCATATGAATGTCTTTGTGGGATTTGCATACAACTGCCTACATACTGCTCACTCGTATTTTCCAAGTGATAACAGAATTCATTATTTTGTTTACAAAAAATTATTCATGATTTATTCATATTATCCCTCAGAATGACTTGCAGTTATTCACCATAAATTTGTCTGCTTATATCGTACCCTACATGTCAGATTCATCATGCTTAAGTTCACCAATCTAAAACATAGGTTTGTCTACTCTAATCACCCAGATCCTCCATCCAATTCATCAGAACAGACAAGCACGAATAGAAGACAATTCATTCTATCTATATCAGACGTCTTTTAAAATGGGATATACTGCTCTCTTGGGGTGCCTGCTTGCCCAGTTAATTATAAAGGAAGTCTTGGTGACTATGTTCTATTTAAAATCTCATTTTTAGACAGATACATTTAAGTAAGACATAATCCAGCCATCCAACAGGAGTGTTTCTGATAGTATAGTTACATTGTCTCTGCAGAATAACACAGACACAGCAGGTATTTGCTGTCAGCAGAGCAGAATTTAGACTGAGTTGTCTGCACAGCACCATTAGCTGGTTTCCTGTTCTTCTAGCATGACCCAGCACTGCTAGGCTGGCAAAACATTATGATAAGCTTGGCCTGGAATGCACCTCTAAGCCAATGATTTAACAAACATATTAGTTGAATATTAGAAAAGTTCACATCTAAGTATGACTGCTGAGATGCAAAATAATCCTGCTGGATATTACTGCTTATTCTGTGCATTCACAGTTTATACTTTTTCGATGAGAACCAGAAGTACATTTCACAGCAAACATAAAGAGTGCTCTTAAAAATATACTCAAATACAGAGCAGTATCTGCTTGGAAAAAAGTTATTTTTAGATCTGTATACAAATATCAACCCTCAGGTCTGGATAGTGTGGTGGGACAGTACCAGCACAGTAAATTTTCGTGTGAATTTAAACAACTCACTTTTTAAAGCCACACCTTTGATTCTGAAGTAGTGCAAGGAAAACAGATACCAATGTTGGTTTAACCACCTGTTTATCTTTTCACACTTTAGAAGCTTAGCTGTTATCAAATGTTCTTAGAATAAAAATTGTAACAGGTATATTCAGACCTTTTAAAAGGAAGATGATCTGTCCAAACCAAAATAGCAAGAACAACAAAAGGTTTATTTAAACCTGATATTTGTCAGACAAATATATAATGAAAAGAAGGTGAACTTATGTTCTGCCATGCATACTGGATTCATAAATGCTGCTTTTTCCTGTCTCCTCTCAAGTCTGTGCTCAAAAGAGAACACTCTTGGCAATAATACATTTAAGAAGAAAAACAAAAGGAACTCAGAAAAAAAGGAAACCCTTGCTGTGTCATCAGTATCATCATTTTTGTTTTTAAGGAATAAATGCTTCTGGAAAATAAAGCTCCAGAAGAAATTAAAATATTTGAGAGACTTCAGTATGAAAATGCAGCTATAATAACTATACACAACACCCAAGCTGTGCTGTGTATACAGTGGCAAGTCTTCAAAAAGTTTGCTGAGTATTTAACTTTCCATGTCTCTTCTAAACTTTTTAGTCATATTCTTCCAGAAGCACTATTTTCTGCTGTGTTTTTGAACTTCTGCTTTCTGCTGTTTACAAACAATTAAAAATAGCTTGAGTTAGAGGAATTAGAAACATTTCCAACATGTATGCAATTTCCAGAAAGACACTATGAACATCTGATTAATTCCACTGGTTCTTGCACAAAGGTTTAGATAATTTTGTTTTAGAAAGAGCTTTTTTCACATCTCATACAGAAAACAAACACAGCTGTAAAGCATATACATTCTAGAATAGACTTATTAACCTTGTTTTGTAATTAACTTTCTTAAAGCAGGCCTAAAAAAGTCCAAGAATTTAATTAAAATATGTATACTGAAATGCAGATTTTCCTCAGTAGAAATGACAACAGTTTTTTCTCTCTGTGGTGAAAGAATTGATACAGTTCCATGGTACCATTAGGAGTGATATACATGCCCAAATATTAATGCAGATGAAAAACTTGCCTTATTTTATTCTGTCACACTAATAGATCTTAGATTTACAAATAATGTAAAATAAAGTAAATAAAACAATAAAAGAATTTCCTCCATAAGAGTGAAAAAAAAAGCTGTAGTTTGAGTTCAGATTAAGATGCATCAAGGTATGTAAAATATTTGAGCAAGGATTGGTATTAATATATAAATATGAATATATAAATGCATTCTTCTTATCTGGTCTGAAACAGACAACTAAGCAGCAGAGACCCATCTAGTATATGTACTTGATTTTTAAATTTGTATACTATTTATCTGAATTACTGTAGCTTTCCACAGTTACACAGTTCAACATGAGCAATTTTGTACATTTGCAGTTACCACACAGCCTAAACATTTTGGTTTTCACTTCTTGTTATTACACTGCTCCAGGCAAGCAGATTTCTATTAAGCAACAAAAATTATATGGTTTGAAAAGCAAAGAATTTGAGATGACATCTCTCATACCTTCCATGGGTAAACAGTTTTAATCACAAAATCTGACAATGAAGATTCACTTTGACCCATATATTGAGTAGTTACAGAAACCTATCATCCAGTGATCAACACACACTTGTGCCCTTGTCCCCATGTTTCTACTGTCCAGGTTAACTTACGGGAATTATCATCATTAACAAGAGCAGGACTTAAGGTTCTATTGTCAAAAATCAGTTTTGATCTTCAACAATGATGCAATTCATTTGGATGGAAGAGCAAGGCAACGACTTCAAAATCAAAGAAAATTAGGTCTGGAAAAGAAGGAGATGATCCAGTCAAGTCTTTTTGCACTGAAGTGGAATCAATAATACTTGATTTATTCCTGGCAGAACTTTGTCTAACTTACTCCTTTTTTTCATAGACTAATTAAGCTCAGTTTTTCTGTCTTGCTTTGTAAAGCTTCTGTAGAAAGAAATATAAACCTTTTTTTCAATTGTTCCTCCAGAATCTGTCCAGTCTACCAGTGTTACATAGTATGAGTTTCCCACATTCTCAATAGAATATTTGGAAGGATGATTAAAAAGTAAATGAGCCCTCCATTACTTTTATGCAGTATAGGAAGCCAGTCAGTTTCTTCTAAATTTTATTTTCACAGAATCAGAATGACACAATGTTTGGAAGGGACCTCTGGAGGTCATGTCATCCAACATCCCTGCTCAAGCAGGGCATCCTACAGCTGGTTGTGCAGGACCATGTCCAGATGGCTTTGTGCAATTCAGAATTATTGTCTTCATTACTTCATCTGGTTTTTGCATTCACATATTTTTCCAATTTCAATGTAAATAATAAATCAATTCTTTCTAAATGAGCACAGTGACATCCTAAATCTGATTTTTATGATATTTATGTGCGAAACTACAGAATTGATTTCTCCACTGCTGCAGCAGGTAAATCCAATATATGCAGGCTAGCTGGTTGATAGACCTGAGATCTTAAAAAACACATCAATACAATGGTGTGGATTTCTATTTTTATTTTACAGGTTTTGCTATTGGCAGATTTATGTCCATCTCCTACCGTAGCAAGAATATTATCACATTACTGTGATAGTGCAGTAATATTATGTCTCGATTTCACTTTAATGTACGCTACTGCTTAAGAAATGGCTAATAATGCAGTCTTCGACACAGGGACTAAACTAGAACCATATACATTACACAATAATGGAAAGAAAATTACCACCAGGAGAAAAAAAAGTATGGTAAATGATACAATTCTAATTTATAAAATTTTTAAACCACCAGTAGAATAGTTTTATAGAGAGCTTGTATGAACACAGACTCCCCGGTCAGCTCAGGTAACATACCATACTGGCCACAAATGAGTTTTGGATTTTAAAGAAAAATGCATTATAACTCTTTAACAAAGTAGGCAGCCCTCCTTCCTTGGGTCACTTTTTTCAAGTTCCATTAGCCATGTGCAAAAAGTCACTGCAAGCAGAATAAACCTTAGAATATCATTAAAGTACAACACTTATTTAACAACAAATATGGTGTTTAAAACTATTTTTTGGCTAATGTACACAAACCTGCAATTTTTAGGTGACTAAGCATTAGCATTATCACCATCCAGGCAAGACATACAGCACTTTTTCTCCTTAAATGCTATCATTCATGTTGGAAGGGCCCATCCTTCACTGCTACCTGGAAATAATCCTTAATGGTGCTGACTTGACATCTCTTGCTGACTCCATTTTTGCCTTTAGGGTTGTATACCTTTTCATGCTGGTGTTTTCCAACTGGTGTTATTGCTGATTCCCATCTCAACAACATAACCCACATCTCCCATTTAGCCTTCCTTATCTTGCATTTTTCTACTCTGTAGACCTTATCTCAACTCTCTTAACACAGCAGTCTCCGCAAAAACCTAAGCCATGTTTAAACATGCCATATCAGAAATGAGGCTTGGATCCTCCATCATGTCTGAATACAGAGAGAGAGGGAAAGAAGGGAGAATGAGGAGCGGACACACTGGACAGAAGGAATGGACCATCCAGGGGGACCTTTGACAGGCTTGAGAAGTGGGCTCATGCCAACAGCACAAAGTTCAACAAAGTGAAGTGCAACATCCTACAGCTGCCTGGCAATCCCAGACACACCTATAGACTGGGCAGAGAAGTCATTGTGAGAAGGCCTGTTGAGAAGGACTTGGGGGTGATTGTTGGTGAAAAACTCAACATGAGCTGCAGTGTGCACTCACAGCCCAGAAAGCCAACTGAATCCTGGCCTGCATCAAAAGGATTGTGGCCAGCAGGGCCAAGGTGATCATCCCCCTCTATTCTGCTCATGTGATACTCCATCTGGAGTACTGCACACAGTTCTGGTGTCCCCAACATAAGAAGGACATGGAACTGTTGAAACAATTCCAGAGGAGGTCATGAAGTTGATAGAGAACTGGAACACCTTTCCCTATGAAGACAGGCTGAGAAAGTTGGGGCTGTTCAGCCTGGCGAAGAGAAGGTTGCATAAGGACCTCATAGCAACTTTCAAGTATCTGAAAGGGCCTACAACAAAGCTGGAGAGAGACTCTTTATTAGGAACTGTAGTGATAGGAGAAGGAGTAATGGGTGTAAATTGAAAGAAGGGAAATTTAGATCAGGTATTAGGAATAAGTCTTTTAATGTGAGGGTAGTAAGACACTGGCACAGGTTGCCCAGGGAGGTTGTGGATGTCCCAACCCTGGCAGTGTTCAAAGCCAGGTTGGATAAAGCCTTGAGCAGCCTGGTGGAGTGGGAGATGTCCGTGCCCACAGCAGGTGGGGTTGGGACTAGATGATCTCTAAGGTCCATTCCAACCCCTTACTATACTATGAAACTATAGAACTATGAAACTAATTAATTTGTGCCTGCTGGTAGAATTTTACAGGGACACACAAAATGCCAGAATGAAGCAACAGAGCAACAAGAATGCTACAAAAAATGCATGGTTTTGTTCCTTTTCTGCAGAGTGATACGCTTTTTTTAGTAACTGCTCTTATGCTTGAGATAGAAAATTTAAATGCTTAGAATGAATGCTTCTATTCATATTACTGGCTCACTTTACAAAAAAAATTCAATACCTTTTCTCATAATTGAGTTAGCAACTGAGCTTAAATAGTTATTTTGTCAATACAGCAAAATAATGATAGGAAATGTGCTATTTTACAATTATAACAACAGATAGTCTTCTGCTGAAGTACAATCCTTTATAAATACATCATAAGGAGGGTAACTGCATAAGAATAACCTAAACTATTAGGAAAGTTAGCCTCTTGGTTTCTGAAGTATGTTTGCAGCTATGGAATAACTGTGTGTCAGGCTAAAACTGAGGGGTTTTTTGTGAGCTCCTACCAAATGACAAACCAACCTCATGAAATTTAGAAGGCCAAATACAAGGTCCTGCACCTGGGTTGGGGCAATCCCAAACATGGATAGAGGCTGGGCAATGAATGGATTGAAAACAACTATGCAGAGAAGGACTTGGAGGTATCAGTGGATGAAAAAGCTAAGTATTGACAGAAGACTTGCCGCCATTACCATTGCAAACAGATGTTTGTATGCCTTTTTAAACTTAAGTCTCGAAAGACAAGAAAGAAGAATTAAACCTGTTGATAAGCAGTAGAATAATGACTACCTTTAAGGTGCCTCAGAGAACTGAATTCAAAGTACAAAGGCAGAAATACAAAGTCAGGGAAAGAAGTTCCTTCCATATTCATCATACTCATTTTCATAAATAAAAGCAGGTGTTTCACAAAGGCAGGCCAAAAATCTGCATTACTTATTTGTTACAGTTACAAAGCAAAAACAGAAAATACCCAATTAATTGGATAATTAGGTGATCTCCTGTAACAATTTATCTTTCATAGCTACTGAATATTTTAACAATATATATGTCAGTGTTTATGAGCGTAAGAGAGCAAGCTTACTGTTTTAATGGTAGTAAGCAAATCTAGAGATCAGATCTGCCTTTTTCCTCACATAAACTATTATTCTAATAACCTCTAGAAGTAAGGAAGCACAGGAAGTACTGGAGGACAGAAAGCAAACTCAAAGTGAGGAGCCTATGATTCTAACATTACTAGTAGAAAAAGGATAGAGGTGTGATATTTTGAGACATGGAAAATTACACTTTCAGGAAAATGCTGTTAAGACTGTGGAAGCAACCAACAATTGACAATGGTCAAAAAGGCTGAAATTTTGCACTGATGAGACCCCTCAGTAATAATACACCTGTAGTGGGTAGACCCTATCTGGATGCCAGGTGCTCACCAAAGCCACTCTATCACTCCACTCCCCAGCTGGACAGGGGAGAGAAAATAGGCTTATGAGACAAGATAAAGACAGGGAGAGATCACCTACCAATTACCATCATAGGCAAAAGAGATTCAACTTAGGGAAAAATTAATTTAAATCTATTACCAATGAAATCAGAGCAAAATAATGAAAAATAAAGCCCAAACCCCATCCCTCCCTTTTTCCTGGGTTCAACTTGCGGTCAGTGCGTCATACATTGTCTCTGCCTCTTCTTCCTCAGAGGGAGGACGACTCATATTCTTCCCCAGCTCCAGCGTGGGATCCCTCCCATGGGAGACAGTTCTCGTTCTCTCTCTTTCTCTTTAGATATAGATATATATATATACAGATATATATATATATATATCTGACATATACAATCAAAAGTTATTTCAAGACCCAAATCCTTTTCTAGGCCCATGATAACATATGCTAACTACACTCTAAAATGATTTAGTATTTAGTATTTTCATTTGCATGATCTTGCCAGAGCAGACAGTCATTTTCCTCCTCTGCTGTCATTCCTGTAACAAAACAGGAGGCAAAATGTACTGAGTTATAACTTTCATAATTTACCCAAACAGAGAGGAGCCCTACGTCATCCTCATGAAGCTGGGACCCAAAGGAAGAAAACACCACCATTTCTTCCATAATACAAATGTAGTTTCCCAATACTTGACACTACCACATCCTAGCCCAAAAACTCCAGGTGCCATAGAATAGTGCAAGAGCTACCTGACACACATTTTTCACTTTACATTGGAAAACCATGATTTTTTGGGTTTTTGTGACACAGTAGGTAATGCATAAAACCCCAGACTACATCCAGCAGAATGGGTTTTTTTCCACATTTTGTTGATCAGAGTTATACCTTAAAATGTCAGGCTTCAGATTTCATAACATTATACAAAATGAATTCTCCACCTTCTCCTAATGTAGTCCTCAGCATTTTCTCCAAAAAGAAGAGAACAAATTAAGCCATGAAATCATGCTACCTCCTACAGTAGTTCCATCTGAAGGGGAAAAGAAAAGAAGAAAACCACAAACCAAAAATAAAACAAAAAACCTTCTAACAATCATGCAAGCATACATCCTAATGCAATCATTTGATTCTGTCTTCCTCACATACTAGAAAAACCCCATGCAACAGATTTACTCCAAGTTATCTAAAATGTCCACTGTTCTACTCCCATTAAAGCCAGTGAAGATCCTTATAGATACTTATTACTGGCTTGTAAGTAGAACAGACCACTGCTCTCAATTTAGAAATGCAAATGACACTAACCACACTATTACACTACATACTCATTACAAGTCTTTCAAGTATTCTTTATTGATCTAAATTTCATTTTTAAAAAACTTTTTTTCAGTTTGGCATTTTCCAGGTCATCTGCAGGCATCCAATCTAGAAAACATTGCTTTTGAAAATCGTCTGCTAAGGCTTGGAAATTTAAGCCAAGATCTATGAAGAAAAAAAACCCCAAGAATCACAAGTATTTCTCAGTCAAAGCAACAGTTATTCTCTATTTGACTTCACTGGGTTTAGGTTAATGACTTTAACTGAGTGATCTGCACGGCAGAGCTAATTTAATTGCACTACAAAATATATTAAGCTATTGTATTATACCTGCAAGTCTTACTACAATTATATTAACTGAAATTTTCCTAACTCTGGAAAAGAACATGAAAGTCAATAATGATCATGCAATTTTTCTTGAGTCTTACACAGTGCACTGTCTCTTACAATATTCTTGTATCCGTGTCAGGACATGAGTGGAAAATCAAACAGATTTTATAAACAAAAAGGTTGAATGATCAGGCTCAAGGGGTAGTGGTTCACAGGTCTGCCTGGGGACTAGTAACAAATGGAGTACTGGGGGTGTCTACCCCACCCTGTTCAACTTCTTTATCACTGACCTGCTGGTGAGAGAGTGTTTTCTCTACCTTGCAGAAGACACCAAATTGTGGGAATCAGTTGATATATTCACAGACAGGGAATCTAAAAAACTCTGTCTCTAGGTTTGAGTCCCCAAGAAAAGGAAAGGCATCGATAAAGTGCAGCATGTTCAGCAGAGGACACCAAGCTGGTCAGGGGCTGGTGCACTAGCCCTGCAAGGAGAAGCTAAGAAAACACACTTGCTCAGCCTGGAGAAGAGACAACTTCAAGTGAACTCAGCAGCATGCCAATCCCTACAAGCCTATCAAGAAGACACAGCCAAGTTCTTCACACTGGCTCACGGTGAGTGGGCAAGAAACAGTGTGTAGAGGTTGAAACACATCAGGTTCAGACTGGATACAGGGAGAAACTTTCTTCTGATGAGGACAGTCAGGCAAGGAAGGAGACTGCACAGAGAGGTTATACAGGCTCTGTGCTTGGAAGTCTGCATACCCAACTGAATAAAGCCCAGCAGAATATGGTCTGCCATCATAGTTTGTTCTGCTTTGAGTAAGGGATACACGTTCCTGAGGTCCCAATCTCAATTACTCTATGATCTATGTCTTCCAGTTTAGTGAATATATAAAGACATGGATCTTTGTCTTAACAAAATGCCCAGCTTCTTTGAATTTCTTGTACATAGGCAGACGAGCTCAGAGAGTTTTGAGTAATTTCCACTAACTATAGCAAAAAGCATGGTCGAAGAAGTGGCTACCCTCAGTAATTCTTGGCTTCAACCTCACCCCTAGTACCAGTCAAACCTGTCTGCAGAATTGCTCTTTACTTCCAACAGCTGGACAGGCTGTCTGAAATACATGCAAGGAAATCTTAAGGCTTCATTCTCTCATCATAAAGGGCAGATCCATCCTTTTAAGCTACTATCTCAAAAAGAAGAAAGATAAAGAAGCTGGTCCAAAAAATTTTCGTCTGTGGGGAATTCATTCAGAGTAGGCATATCACAAAGAATGCTGATAAAATTCTCATGTAAATTCACTGTGCTTGCTGAACAATACAAAGAAAGCATTTCCCTTCCTGCCTCTTCTTCCTTCAACTGGTGTTAGCTTTTAACCCATCATTAGCCATGTAATCCAAAAACCAATTTAAACCAGCTCTTAAAGTTCAGCATAGTTAATATCTTGACATGCTATGGTGCCATTAAAAGCTTCATATGCAGATGAAAGCCATGAAATCAAATTCTTCTAAAAAAATTTGAATAACCTCTGACACAAAATGTAAAATTAAAATTAAACATGCATTATTGATATAACCTCTCAGTGGATGATGCCAGAAATAATTCTACTGAATCAAGGACAAAATCATACAAATTAGAAATATGAATTAGAAAATATTTAATATACTATCAAGTCTCTCCTCCTGTTGCCAAAAAATATTGTATACCACTTAGTACCTAGCATTTTATCCTAGCTAGTTCAAGTTATATTAAATGTTTCCTTAGCGTATTTCCTGTCACTAAGGTGAGAATTCCCAGTTCAAGAGTCATGGCTGAACAGCATCACAAACAAGTTTCAGAGATTGACAGTCACTCTGCTATGTTAAGTGAAAAAAGTCCTACTGTAAGCAGATAAGCATATCTACAGGAAAAAAATAATTCTTGATATCAAAAAGGTTCAAATGATATGCTGGCATACAACTGTGCTTGTAGAAACTCACAGCATTTTCCCAATAAGCGATCTGTTAATTCTGGTAACTTAGTCCTAAACAAATTTTAATTTTCACATAGACAAGTCAAGATTATGTTAGGGGGTTTCTGTAATGAAGCATGGGCCAAAGGCAGCAACCCTGCTTTCAGACTCATAAAATGAATATCACATTTCAGGATTCTACAAAAAAAAATACCATTTTTATAAACTTCATTACAGGAGGAAAACAAGGCACTTGCTGTCAAACCACTAAGAGCAGTGCTGCTATTGGGCAGTTTTATAATTAACTGAAAAACCTATTTTATTGGTTCATTACCATCTCTCATCTGCAGCATTCTATTTTTGACTATTTGATGAAACAGAACGCATGCTGTATGTCAGCAAGATATAACAAATACCAGCACCATCTCATAGATCTTCTCAATCAAAAATCACTCACACAAATAGCTCTGGATAGTTTATCTTCCTTCAGCTATTTTGCTTCCAGCACTTAATGTCACTATGTCTGCACTGAACTGAGCTTTATCCATTATTTGCACTTGTAAGTCCCCTTTTTGGTTAGGCAAAATAGAGTGAAGTTGTGAAATTTGGTACTAGAAATAAGGACAGCAATACCAATATTCTCTTAAGAGTTAAACATGCAATGACAGGGAAAAATCTCTAGAAAGTCTGCCAATTTCCATTTATTAGAATTTAAATGCTAGAAAAGCATCACCTGATCCATGTTAAGCTGTTTCTGTGATACAAATGCTTTCCCTCCTATAACACTGAATTTCCACATTTGTGCAGGAACATAATATATAGCTGCAACTTACAACTCCCTAAGGGAACCATGTCAATCGGCATTTTAAAAATTAATTCAGTGACCTACAATAATATGAGTTTCTTATGCATAATATTTGTCAGTAGGCAATGTGGGAAGTTCAGAATTCATTTAGAGAGGCAAAGCCTTATAAAGGCAAACAAAAAAATTCTTGAACTGCTTCTTCTAACTTGGTAAGTGTCTTCTGGTAAATGTTTGCAATACAAGAACAAGGGAAAACGGAATATATAATAGGGATCTGCATGCAGTATGGTTAAGACTTATAACAAAAAGAAAAAAAAGAATTCCTGGCATTATATGCCCATCCAGCTACATTATTGCACTGGTGAGACATTCAGAGCTCTTGGAAATTTTGCATATCTTCTGAAAACTATAACATGGTAGCTGTTATACATGCTTGCACAGCTCATTTTTATCACTATAAAGAAAATTTGCAACCATAAGCAGGTCCTTGGGGCAGAAGGCCTCATCTAAAAAGGCTTAATATCTAATTATATCAGCATTCCCTCCTCCTGGTCTTACTTGTCAGTGAAATGTCAGAGCAGCACTTCACTGAATGACTTGTGTAAATGAACCACACACAAAGAAGTGCCTATTGTTTCCCAGGGTTTGCTGTAAGTACAAGGTGTCTTTAGCAACAGCTTTTTTAAAGTGATTCCCATTGTTTCATCGAGCATGTACACGAGTTTGGTTTATCAATAACAGAGAGTATATGAAAGCAGAACATGTTCTAAGCAAGGATGAGATATCCACACTCAAATATTGGAATATTCGATATACTCAACAATTACAATGACACCAAAACATTATAGTCACATGAAGACAGAAGCAGAGTAGTCACTGCTAAAAACTTTAACTTATAACTTATAAAGCTACTCTCAAACATTTAAATGACACAGACAAGAACCAACACCTTTGTTATGAAAGCCTAATAGTTTACATCTGTACTGTTTAAAATGAAGTACCTATAGAAGCAACCTGCAAGAAGTGACTATTATTCCATGAAAGGATAATACAGTATATATTGTCAACTTGCCTATTTTCTCTTAGAACCTGAGGCAGCAAGCAGTTCAATCACCAGCAATCGCCATCTGTCCTTCAAGGATATTCGCTATTTCCAAACAGTACTAAAATTTTTTGAAATAGAGGATAGGAATTATATTTTAAATTTCTACAGAGCATTTATTAAATCTCCATACTTATCACTGGACAAATATAACATTTTTGTACTCAAGGCAGTAACTACAAAGCTTCCCCTGTCAAATACTATTCCCCATGTTTTTCCAAACAAGAGTATATTTTTAAAACAAGAAGCCTTTGTTACATCTCTGCACTGCACCAATATTTATTTTGTCAAATATATAAGATCTGATTGAAATTTTGAAAATTAAGATTCCCAGTAACATGAAACTATTTTATTTTAATATATTAGTTCAAATATAGCAAAATGGCCACTATCACAGAACAAAGAACTTAAAGGGAAATCTAATAATATGTAAGACAAAAATAATATAAAGGGATTGATTTCTTACACAAGATTAGCCTTTTTCTTTTCTTTTTTTAGTATGTTCTTTGCATAATAGTCAGGTTCTGGCTGTACAGCATGTTTCACTCATGGAGAGTTGTATTCGTACAGCTATACTTACAGTTCCAGCAGAATTATCATCATGTTCTGTAGCGTGACATCAATGTTAGTATCTTCAGAAATATGTGCTGAACCTTCCTGAGCAAATAGGCAGGAAAATTAGGATCTCCCTACATCACAGACTCTCAAATAGGAGGCTTGAGTTTCAATTCAAAATGCCTGGTTAAGTGCCTGCACAACCTAATGTAAAGTTAGCTCTGCTTTAAGAAGGTGTTAGGACTCCAAAGACGTAAGGCCAAAACTTCACAGTTAGGAACAACACTACTTTATGGTTACCAGAGAAATAAGGAAGCCAGACCTAAGAATAGAGAGAGGGAAAAATAGCAGTGTGGGAACTCAAGACCACTAACAGGCCAAAACTTGTGTTACACTGATGGATGGTAGGAGGAAGGTCATGTAAGTATATGACATCTGTATGGGTAAAGTTGGAATCCACCTGAAGTAAAAAATAAATTTCACTGATAACTACCTTTTTATTTTTGCTGAGCCTGCACCTACTGATGACAACCAGTTTCCAGAGCAAGACTGAAAGTGCAACCTCTGAACTGAAATTGCAATAATGCTGAAAATCCCAAAAGAAACACTTTTGAAAGACTGCAAATGAAACTCACAAAAAATGAAAGAATTCCTTGAAGAATCTTTTGTTCATTTTAAACTAATAAGTCAGAGTTATAATTAAGGCACTTGGCAGATTTCATTACAGCAGATCAGATAGTAGCTCAGTTCAGATATCCTGAGCTGCAGAGTGGAGGGTGAGGCACAAGGACCTAAAGATATGACTTCACACTTGGAAAAGAGTTCTGTGTGATATGACAGGCTGCTGAAATCTCTTGGGACAAAAATTAAATGGTCAAAAGAAAAAGAAGGAAAAAAAACCCCACCGAAATATGCTTACTTTGGTAACTAAAGAAAATAAATTTTAAAAATGGAAGAATACAAGTAAAAACTTAGGAAAACCCTCACCAAAATATACTGCTAGAAACAGCATAAGACAAGAGCATATGGGATGTAGGGCCATGCATGGCATTTGCAAAACAACATACAACTGCAGGTGATGCAGCTACGAGCTGCCAACTCAGAGTAAAAAGTCACATCTGGCAAGCAGATGGATTCACAGTGCATTCAAAAACCAGCAGATACAGCACTGCAAGCCTGCTTAGAGGTCATGCCTGCAAGATCCAACCTGGAAACTGGTACTTCTTAAGAGAGAGAAGCAAGTTGTGAATTTAGAGCTGAATTCAGAATCTCAGATAAATGTCATTACTGTCACTGTCCATCTCATTAAATCTAGGCCAGGTTGTCCTCATGCACACACTTGCTCTGGGAAACAGAGCTGAGAAAGGCTGGCAAGCCTGCTTAGAGGTCATGCCTGCAAGATCCAACCTGGAAACTGGTACTTCTTAAGAGAGAGAAGCAAGTTGTGAATTTAGAGCTGAATTCAGAATCTCAGATAAATGTCATTACTGTCACTGTCCATCTCATTAAATCTAGGCCAGGTTGTCCTCATGCACACACTTGCTCTGGGAAACAGAGCTGAGAAAGGCTGGAGCAATGCGTCAGCTGCACCTTCTTTCCTTCTCCTTGCAGACCAGGCTCTCAGCCTGGAGCAGTCAGGATAAAAGGAACAAGGCTTTAAAAAGAAACCAGTAGAGACAAGACGAAGGTTCTTCTGCACTTCAAATGCCAGAGACAAAAACATTTATCTGTCCATAGAAACAAAATATTGTTAAGAAAAAAGGGGAGAACTGGAATAATTTTAAAAGCGATAATGAAGGAGATTCTTCCTCAAGAACAGAAAATCCAAATTAGGGAATGTATTTTCTAGCATTTACTAGAAAACCAATGGGCATTTATCTTTAACCAAGTAGCCAAAACACTAAGATGACAACTGCTTCTTTTGCTTCAGAGTTAATGTATAATTTCAGCTCTACATGTATACAATAACAAACTCATTAAAAAAAAAATTGCATGGAAAATAAAAACTAGATGGATGGAGTGCTTCTTCTAGACAGCAGCACAGCTTTGACACAAAATCAGACTACAACTGGGAAATAAAATTCACAGAAAAATGTTTCCTTCATCCTCAGGAAAGATACACATTATTTCATGCCAACTGAAAAAGTTTATAGTAAACAATTCTAAAGGGAAATAGTGGGCTGAAATCCTTCAGGATAAATATCCCTCTGATGAGAAATGATCCAAGTTCATTAAACTTTACACAGTACATACTTCACTGCAAAAACAACACAGAGAAAGAGAAGAGAAAAAAGAAAGTGCATGGAGGAGAGAAGGGGTAAAGAGAGACCGAAGTTTCTAAAATTCTGAACCAGGATGCAATTCCAAATATAAATTAAGTTGAAATAACACACCAAATTTTTCCTTACTCTGCCAGTAGAGGTAATTTCTTTCCTCCTTTACTTGTTATATCAGTATAATGAAAATGCTAAAACAGCAGCTGCTTTTCACAAGGTGGAAGTGAATTAAGAAGACTTGCTTGGCAGCTTAATTGCTGATCAAACACAGTTTCAGTTCATAAAATATTTTACCCTGCATCTTAGTGAATCAGTCTCCTTCCAAATTTCATAAAGACTCTTGCTGATACATAGCAATCACCACTTAAATTTTTTATTTTTCTATAAAGCAGTTTTTGTTATAGTACTTCTGCATATATAAGGCCTCTAACTCATGCAGTATTCACCTCAGTACTTGATACAAACTAAAACCAACCTTAAGTTACATTCTGATCATATGGTATATTGTCAGAACAGAGATGTAGCCACAGCAGGCAAAGATACGTTGGCAGAAACATTTCTGTCAATCAAAATTCAAACAGTAAAAAGATTATACTGTTTTAAATTCAGAAGGTATCTTTCCGTAGCTATATGCAAATCTTGAACTTTTTTCTATATGCAATATTTAGAATGTATATTTGCTTCATATAGAGGATCTAGTTTCTATCTATTATACTTTAAACTGAAATGCATCTTATATAGCAGGAAATCAATTATTGCCCTTAATTCCATCTGCATATGAGTTGTCTGCCTAGAAAGCAATACATCAACTATAAATTTATGGCTCAATATACCAGCCCACAGCTAAAAATTTGCAGCTCTGTATAGCCAAGAACATTAAACAGTCCTCTGGGGTAACGTATAAGCAGAAGTAACTCACATAATTCAGCAAACACTATGGGAAGAGCTATTTCAACCACGTCTGTTCACCTTTTTTGGTCCAATCCATTTTCAAAAGAAGCTGTGCATATTGTCAACATAATGAATGAAATCTCAAGACGACTCATAAATTTTAAATGTCCTAAGGGGTTTCTTCACCTTCATGTGAAATCTGAGTACTGGATGCTTAAACTGGTGCGTGGGGTCTTTTTAAAAATTAAATTATGCATTTTGATGAATGTGCCCTTTTTTTTTCTACATCAGCATTCTGTAAAATGCCTGAAAGTGAAAACATTCAGCAATATTATAGCTGTGTTTTCGCAGATTAGTCTATTTTACTGTATAATCCCCTCAAACAGCACAGGTTTTCATTGCAGTAGCAGCTCATCCCATCTATCTTCCATCATGCCTTAGAGATTCTATTATTTATTTTAGTATAAAGAACACTATAAAAAGAAAGAATTTTTAAAATGTACCATGAAATTCCATAAGGAAGGGGTTTTTATATCATTCTAAGAAAATAATCTCCAAATTCCAGTAATAGAGAAAGAACATCACTTCATTGTAAATACAGGATAAGAATAGTGCATGTCTTCTGTTCTGTCAAACGTAGTAACACGGAATATATTTTATTCTTTGTAAAGCAAATGTTCCCTAGAATAATCCTTTCATAGAAAGAAGCTTTGCTGCATTACTTTTACAACTGAACTAGAAAGCAGCCAAGTGAGTACATCAGTGTTGGTCAGCGTTTGGTATATTTAGTAAAACAAAATCTTTGTTCCTATTGTTCAGCAGCCTTAAATATTGCCATGACATTCTTTCATCAGTAAAAGGAAAATATTTGAGAGGTTGTTTCTAAAGTTAAATCAGTATCTGTAAAAAAGGAATCTACATGCAATGAAAAATACAGAATCAGATTTACTTAGGTTTAAATGCTACCATTTTCCTCAATACATCTTGCTCTTCTCCCAGAACCATTACTATTTCCACTAAATTTAACACAGGTAAGAAAGGTATCACAGCAGGATTCTGTAAAAAACAAATGAAAGTATTAGATACATTACAAATCATTACTATGAGAAATTAAATTAAGGGGAAAAAAAGAGCAGCACAGATGTGAAGTTCTTTGTGGGTTTTGTTCTTTCATTTGGGAAAAAGCATTTTTGTAGAGTTCATAATAAAAATAAACTTTGAAGTTCAATAGCAGAAGTTGAAATTATCAGGAAAAAACCCTATGTATAACCAATACATGTGGCTATAGGCACATCCCTCACTACAATACAGAAGTGAATTTTAATTTTGGAATTATGTGAACGCTTCTCCTGCTTTTATATTTTGCATAGATTTCACAATCCAAGTGAATTTCAAAGATGCAAGTTGGGAGTATAAATATGGCAGAAGTAATCAAATATTAAATAAACATATGCCATTCCAAGAGTGCCATCACTAAATAATCATGCATATGGAGAAAAATTACCATGGCATTCATTTTCCTGTTCCAGAAATACATCTTCAAATGTATCTTGATATCATTAAGATGCAAATTTAATACTAGATACAAATCATGTAGCTTGAGCTGATAATAATGAAGACACAATGTTAATGTCAGGATTCAATACCTGATCTATGGATACTTTCCTACAGTACACAAACTACAGAAACTGGAGACCATCTTTGAGTATTTCTCATTTTGATACATAATGTATGCAAAGAAGGTCAAGTAGGAGCAATATAACAGACACATAAATGACAAATTCTTATGTTTGAGAAAAGTGAATCGAGAGATTCTTCAATTCCAACCAATGCTCTGAAGCCTGTGTTCAGACTCCCATTCAGCCCAGCCTGGATTCTACAGAAAGAGCTACTGAGGTATGCAACACTGGCATAATTTTCAGTTAAATTTGGAATTCAAATTTGAACCTAACATTCAGATGCATGGTTTATGGCATTCGCTGGATGGAGAACAAAAAAATACCTGATAATTTTTGCAGCTTGTTGCCACAGGAAGTTGTAGGGAGAGTAACATTTAGCTGTTTATGGATCAGATGTCCCTGAATTAGTTTAGTTTTAAAAAGACACTGAACCGATTCATGTCCTATATTAATGGAAAGAAGTATATCCAACAGCTGTCAATGGTAAGAAACCACAAAGGGAAAGGAAATCAGATAGGGAAACCACATTGGAGTTGCCACCTTCTTTTGCCAGTTTTGGAAAGAGATGTTGGAGTAAATGTTTCCTTTGTCAGAGAATTCCGGTAAGCAGTCTTAGATTTCACTGAACTTATAACCTCTATGTCCCAGTTTCTGACTGTCCATCTTACTTTGGCAATTGCTGTATCAGAAACTCAATTTATAAATCTGTAATTTAAAAGATCTCCCAGCTACCCTTCTACCAGAGCCTTCACCAAGGGACTTAATTCCAAGATTTACTTTGGCTTGCAGGAAGTTGGGGCTAGGCCAACTTTCTTGTATTTGTTTCTAGTTGAAGGTACTGCTCCTCTTAAGCCTTCCACACTTAACAAGAATCAAAATTATTTTGTGTTTTAAAAGTGTTATGAATTTTGACTTTCATTTTATAATCTCAATGTAGTTTATAAAATGAAACACAGCCCTTTTGCTACATGATGAATGTTTTTTCTTGGTAATGTTGCTTTTTCAAGAAAAATCTGTCAGGTACTTTTAAGATGCATACAACACAATAACATTAACACCATTTACCATACTTAATAGAACACAAGTCCTCATATAACACTCATATCTCCATAAATTTATATCAGAAATTAGGGTTTTTTTCAACTTTCTGGTATCAACTGGCATTCACTTTATCATTCCTTACACTCACTTCACAGGTCTATACTGCATTTTCCAAGCTTTAGCTTAAAAATCACAGAGATTATCATTGCCCGATCTTTTCAGTAAAGCTTATCAAACAGAAAACAGTTATTATACAGTGCTTAGTAAATCTGCAAACATGTTGATTATTAATAGAGACAGGTAACTCTGGTATCAACTGGCATTCACTTTATCATTCCTTACACTCACTTCACAGGTCTATACTGCATTTTCCAAGCTTTAGCTTAAAAATCACAGAGATTATCATTGCCCGATCTTTTCAGTAAAGCTTATCAAACAGAAAACAGTTATTATACAGTGCTTAGTAAATCTGCAAACATGTTGATTATTAATAGAGACAGGTAACCTGACAAAGGAACAGGAAGCAATTTTTTCAGGAATGAAGAAATTAAAAGGCATTATGTGCTCTGACAGATACCGAGATAATTGATTACCCTAATAACCTCATTTAATTCTGACACTGTTCCATACACTATGTGAAATGTATGTATCAATATGGGTACTAAGGGTTGGAAGTTCCTGTTATAGTCAATATTATCAATGGAGTTTGGATTTTGATGTCCCACTTCTAATGTGTCTATTTGAGTAGAGCTGAATCTCTCTTTGTTATGCACACCCAGTGTTAATGCAGTATGCTATTAGTATAAGATGAATTTTTGGGTAGTGGCCAAAGCCCCTATACAAAACACTATACACTGTTTCAAAGTGCAAGAGTCTAAACAATAAATATTTCGTTAAATAGGTATGTATTTAAAAGAATATATTGCTTTCAATTCATCACTTGTGTGAGAATGTCAGCATTCTCTTTCAAACCCTCATCATAAAATACTGCCTGAAAATCCTCTAAGATCAATGTGGTGAGAATCTAATTAAATCAAGTTACTGAACTGTATCCATAAACAGTGGTTTTCATTCTGTCAACTTAGTATCACTAATGCCATCCATAAATTTTGTCACGTTTACAAAGAAACCATGAAAAAGTCACAGTTTCACTACATAATAAGTTATGCTCTCTTGTGTGACTTTAATGGGCTCTGTTAGGATAACAGTAGCCAGCCAATTTAAAATTTTCAGGCTTCATTTTGTCAGCATCTGTGATCCAAGGGGTCATTCATTAAATTATGACCTCTTTTCTTCTGTGTGGTTTAACAGACAGAGAGAAAAGAAGGGAACAAAGAAAATAATGGTGTAAATACAAGAACTGTAAGGAAGCCCCACAATATTATTTAGCTACCTGCATGTATAACACATTAACAGACACTTTATCTCAACAGGATGAAAATTTGACTGTAACACTGAAGACTCTTTTGGGTCAGCTATTACAATCTCACAAAAGGAGTCTCCAAGATATGTACAGTGAAGAGTACAAGGTGACACCCTGCAATTTAAGATAAAACATGGAAAATATTCAGAGCATTAATTAATTGCATGTAAATAATTCTTAAAATTGTATGGTGAAACATATTTAAATATTTTCATTATTATTTGATCACCTGGTTTAGGGACAGCAGCAGAAAATTCATATAGAAATATGCTTTTATTCTCATTAACTTACGTGGCATTTATTTGGCACATCATTTGAAATAAAATGTCTAAGGATAATTGATAAAAACTAATTTCTGGAAGTGCTCGTTTTTCTCCATTGACTAGAGAGAAATTCTGGTGAATAGGCTTGATTTATGATATCTAACTATTAAAACAATAGAGATAATTGGAGTAAGTCTAATGCAGAAACCCCCCTTGAGGCGACAAGGAAATCTATGTGGAGTTTTTTGAATAATGATGTTCTTGTCCAGAATCAGCATCCTTAGGCATGACAAAATATAAGTAAGAATAAAATAACAACCTAAAGACTTCATCCTTAAGCTTTCATTAGAGACTTCTGAAATTAAAAAAAAAAAAACAAACCACAAAACACAAAAAAAACCCACAAAAAACAAAAAACAAACCACAAAACACAAAAAAACCCCACAAAAAAACCCACAACGAAACCCTAAACAAGTCAAAAGATGCAATGAAGGAAGGAAATAAACTTCAATGCTGTACAAACTTGAACAGATTAACTAGACTGATGCAAGCAGTGAAAATGGAAAGTATTAACGTAATCTGTTTATTTAAGGAAGTCTGCAACGATAAAACAAAAACTAAACCCAAATAAAAAGTAAAATGAAGATGTCAAATCCCCTTTCTAGAATCTCTGTTGAATAGAGACTCCACCAAAATGCAGCTAGGATCAACAAAAACAACAAAAACAAGATGCAACCTATGCACCAAAAACCATCAACTGGAGATAAACCTAAACGTGTTTCTTTAGCATCCTCTATATAAATCTCAATCACACTGGTTGTAGTGGTACAAATTCCCTTCAACTTATTAGCACCACCCTGAATATAACAATCCAAAGAGAACAGGAAAATACCTTTAGGAAGAGATCTTATTTGCCTATAAATCACAGAATGGGATGGGTTGGATGGGACCTTTAAAGGTCATCTAGTCCAACCCCTCTGCCATGGGCAGGAATACACAAGTCGGAATTAATTTTTTTTTACCAGGCCCTAAATTGAAAAAAATCTCTATATATATTTCCTATACATTACTAAGATGCTGAATTATCCCCATATCTAACTAGAAGCTTACCATTTTAGGGAGAGGACTTTCAGCTGCTGCATGCACACTTTATGCAATCTGCTGAAAATGGATCTTGTATTCAAACACAACACTCTGCCATTCTAGGACTTAAAATTTTATACACTATACAGACCATAAACACATCTA